>NC_064851.1:108553479-108660979 GCF_024139225.1 Suncus etruscus
GGAAACCCACTTGGCAAAAACATGTTGGTGCATTGTCTGTTGTGGGGTTCACTAGAATCCTAACCTATGGTGTTGGCTCTGAGCTCATCCACTGGAGATGCCTGCATTCCCTTAAGAACATTTTTCTCTGTCTCAGTTTATATTCCTTAAATAAAGCTACTTCCTTTTACTATTATTTGCCGCCAGTGTACATGTTGAATCTAGGCATCTGGGCAGAAGACAGAAATGACATTTTCTCTGCAAAGAGATCATCCTTGGTTGAGCCATGGACCTTAAAATAAAAGAGATTTATTTTTTGCTTGTTATTTTTTTTTTTTTTCCTTTTTGCCACACACAGTGGTGCAATAGGCTTAGTCCTTTCTCTGTATTCAGTATTCAATACAGTGGGGTGGAGGACTGAAGATGCCAATGATGATCAAACCTCTTTGGTGTGTGCAAGGAGTTTCCTAGACTCAGTACTATCCCTTGATCCCTGTTGCTAAAAATGTTTACAAACTTAAAGAAGTTTACACTACTGTTGATTTCCTAGCAAAGAGTGCAGAATAACCGCCGTGGTTCAAAATTAACATTTTTTTGAGGGAGGGGGGAATTTGTGTCATCTTTAGAGTAAAATGTTGCTTTTTAAAATAAATTCGGCTTAGCTAGAGATAGCATTCAACACATAGAGGATAATTTAGTAAATAGACAAAAAGATATAGAGCAGAGTGAGAGCTGGTACAAAAATTGGTTTTCTACCACTTCATGGATAACAACAGTGCTCCCAGCCTTTTTGGGGCCCTTCATTGGCTTTATGTTGCTAGTTTCCTTTGGTCCTTGGGCTTTTCGCAAACTCACCACCTTCTTAAGAATCAAGTGGATGAAGCAACCAGAAAGGACTCAAAGGTTCTGTACCAACAACTATGCACCTCAGAAGACCAGCTGACACCTGACATCTCCCCTCCTGCCAACTCTTCGCCACTTAAGTTTGAAGTTATCGAGGAGCTGGCGCATAGACCTCAATCTGTGCGCTCGAGCCTTGCCAAGCTTTGGAAACGACTGACTCAAGGGTAGCAGATGCGGTGACTGGAAGCCCCACACCTCTTCACCCAGTGTGGCCAGTCCACCGAGGCACGTCTGTCCCTTCCATATTGTATACTAAACAGGGGGAGATGTGGGAGACTGAGCACCCCACATATCAAAGGAACTCTGAATGAATTTTTCACCGCCTGCCTGATTCAAGCCACAAAAGTTTGCATAGCCCCGAACCAACAGAAAACTCTGCAAATAAATTTAGCTCAGCACAAAGAATCTGGCTTAACCAGATTCCTTAACGTTTCTTCCATGGAACCTGTTTTTGTAACTGCTCTCAAGCATGTAGTTATAGATATGTTTTTGTAAAGTTTAAATTATGATCCTTATTGCTTGCACAAAAGATAGATCTAAATGGAAAATAGGCTAAACAAATAATTGTATTTGCGTAAATATCAATCAGCTATTTGTTTAAGAATTTGCTTCCCCTCCCCCCATCCTGCCAGGTTCCTCTTTATCCTTCTCGCCATCAAAATGTGTTTATGCTCCCATTGGTTAAAATTGTTGTACTTGTATAAATAATGTTTTATTGAAAAAAAAATAAATAGAGAACAAAATGCAAAAAAAAAAAAAAAGAAAAAAAATTGAAATCCTATGAAAATAGAACTACTTAGTCATAGTAAAAATGACTTTTCATGTAAAAATTGTTTTATGGGTTATGATAATAAAATAAAATAATTAAATTAAATATTCACATGGGACCGGGGGATAGGGCATTTGTGTTGCGAAGCTGACATGGTTTTGACACCTCAGATGGTCCCCTTAAATTCTACAAGAAGTGATCTCTAAGCACTCCTAGGTATGGCCCCAAATCAAAACAAAGCAAGACAAAACATGACTAGCATACAAAAATCAAACTTTAATGGCTCCAAATGTTTTAGAAGATTATATATGGATAAGATTTAACTGATTAAGCTCAAATTTTAGACATTAAAAATAGCTGAGTGTGTTAATTATTAGGTGTATGGCTAATTTATAAATAGAATGACATATTACTATATTTTCTGTTAAATGATAATGACAATAGTTGTCTGTTTAAAACTAGGAGTTTTAAAATTCATGATTTCCATATTTTTTTGATAATTCTTCCATTTGACAGGCATTTTGTTTCTCACCAGAAAATTAGTTTATGCCCTCTGCTAATTTTCTAATCCACCCTTGTTACTTTTCAATAAGTAAAAGCATCTCACTTTTGAAATGATTAAGATTGTGATAATTATGAAACCTTATTTTTTTCTACCATAAAAATAGATTTTAACTTTGAATTATAGGTAGCAAGTTATCATTTATTTTCTATTACTTTAGAGAACAGAATGGACTCTTACTCTATTATATTAATCATAGTAACTATTATCCCTGGACAATCTTTTCCTGAGATGAATCTGTAAGATAAAAAAGTTAATTTCTTTTCACATTTAATTCATATATATGACATACAGGCGGATCATCTTTTGCATCATAAAAATAAATAAAATGCAAGAACACTTCAGTATGGGCTCCCATTTACTCTCTCCAATTATCGAATACTGTCTTAAAAAACAATCATATTATAAGAGAAATGTTTTCTCTTTTAGAATTATTATACCCAGATATATTCTTTTAAATGGAAGAGTGGTCTGGTGATTGTGTCAATTCCAGAAAGACTGTGAATACTTTTTTTTTTTTTTTTTTTTGGTTTTTGGGCCACACCCGTTTGACGCTCAGGGGTTACTCCTGGCTATGTGCTCAGAAATCGCCCCTGGCTTGGGGGGACCATATGGGACACCGGGGGATCGAACCGCGGTCCGTTCCTTGGTAGCGCTTACAAGGCAGACACCTTATCTCCAGCGCCACCTTCCCGGCCCGACTGTGAATACTTAAGTAGCCCTGTTATTTAGAAAATATCTCTCACATAAATATATATGCATATATATATATATTTAGGAGACACTATTGTGAAGCCTTTCAGAACCAGTTATATATTAATACTATGATTGTTTTGTCCTGAAAACACATTCTACAACAGCAATAGTGGCAAAATGCCTTTTTTATAGATGCATGAAGAAAAATGTTTCCTGGTTTTCTTAGCTATTTATATCTTAAAATATTACTGTATTTAAATTGTTTGATCTTTTGGTTTTTTGGGCCACACCCGTTTCATGCTCAGGGGTTACTCCTGGCTAAGCTAAGAGCTCAGAAATCACCCCTGGCTTGGGGGGACCATATGGGACGCCGGGGGATCGAACCGCGGTCTAGTGCTTGCAAGGCAGACACCTTACCTCTAGCGCCACCTCACCGGCCCCAAATTGTTTGATCTTTTCAAATGATTTTACCAATACTATTATTATTACACTTGTGGTGATGATCCATTATGGTCACTACAAATACCAGGATCTTTTTCCCAAGGTTCCTTTTCCACAATTATCATTTTGATATAAGAGTTCTATATCAGCATCTATTTTCATTGTGAAATGCCTGCTTTGTCTCTTAACACTCTATGTGTGAGACCATCTGGGGATTGATATTTTTATTTTTAATCTCTTCATTTAACACAACTGCATTCAATTTTAACTAAATTGTAGAAGACTAGAAGATTCCATCTTTTACCTAGCATAGTATAAAAGTTCATTGTGCCTATATACTACAACACTTTGATCAACTTATCTTGCTTTGGGCACTTCTGTTGTAGATATTAACTATTAGGTAAACATTTTAAAGCATAGGTCATATATATATATATATATATATATATATTTCTGTTTTTTTAAATCCCAGGAATGAAATAATAGGTTACATAGATACTCTATTCTAATTTTTTTGTGATCTCCGAATTTCAAATAATACTCCCAGAAGCAGTGGACTGAAGTTTCATTTTTGGTCACATTCTATCCAGCTCTGATTTTATATTTTTGGGGGAGTTTGGACACATGTAGGGATGTTCAGAGGTTGCTCTTGACACTTTATTCAGAAATTAATCCTGGCAGGGTCAGTGGACCACATGAATTGCTGAAATCAAACCCATGTAAGTCATCTGCAAGGCAAATACCCACCCTGCTGTGCTATTACTCTAACCACTATTTATGGAATTTATTTTAATATAGACCCATCCTACTTTGTGTGAGATTATAACTTTTTGCTATTTTGATTTGCATTTCCTGATAACCAGTGATGATGGATTTTTTCATATGCTTATTAGACACCTATATGCTGTGTTGTTTGTTTATTTTATTTTTTTTTAGTTTTTGGGCCACACCTGGTGACACTCAGGGGTTACTCCTGGCTATGAGCTAAGAAATTGCTCCTGCCTTGGGGGACCATATGGGACATGGGGGGATCAAACCACTGTCCTTCCTAGGCTAGCACAGGCAAGGCAGACACCTTACCGCTTGTGCCACTGCTCCATCCCCAATATGATGGTTTTGATAACGTTTTTATGCTTTCTTGTTGAAATTTGGGGATGCTTTGCATACTCAGATATTAAATTTCTGTTTTATATATAATGCTCATCAATTTTCTATCAATTAGTCTGTTTTTTTAATTTTGGATCTCATTTTTTTGCACTGCAGCGGTTTTAATTTATTGTTATATTTGCATACTTATGCTTTTGTTTCTTTTCTATAGGGACATCTCAGGGAACACTATTCTGAAGACAAAATCTTGGAGACCCCTCTGTTCACACATGAGATTTCATAGAAACAGGTACAGTAACAATCTCTAACAAATGCTTAATTTATCTAAATTTCCAGTGTGAGACAGTGTCTGAGCTAATTTTTTCTGCATTTTCCCAATTTTCCCAAGCATTCGTTCAGGATGTTCTTATTACTCTATTTCATCGACCTTGCCCATTTGCCATAAAATAACCTCTGGTGCATCTGGAGCTTTATCTAAAGGAACTACATACTGTTGCTTTGATATGAGAATGAGCCTTTTGTTCCTCATCATTGACATTTAGAGATTTTTACCTGGGAAATTAGATATCGCTTGTGTACCAGTTGTCCTACCAACTAGTTAGGATTGATTCCTTTGCTTCTTTATGATGTCTTCTTATGCCTTGTTTATGATGGAGCAGTGCTACCAGGTGATGAAATCTCAGGTGATTCATCAACTTGACTGTCTCCCAGCAAAGAGGAGGGTGTTGAAAGTCTTCCCAGGGTATCTCTGGAGGCAGTAGTGGAAGATGCTCATCAGTGTGTCTCCCTTCTATGATTGGGTAGGTGATGTAGAAGTTCTTAAAGGAGCTCATGGGTCAAAGTGGCATATAACATAGTCTTCTGATTTCCTACCACATAGATAAATGAAAGTCTGCTAGAAGGCTGAATCAGCAATTCAGAACTTATTTTCTTTTGTGCTGATGTAAGAGATTTTATAAAAGTAGAGAGAACAGTGTGTTATATAAAAAAGCAATAAAGCAAGAATAAATGAACAGATATTATTACTTGTGGAAATGAATTGAACTGTTTATTCAAGAAAGACAGATAGTAGCAAAGGCACTCCCACAAATACAGAAGGAGAAGCCCAAGAGAGGAGAATCTATCAATATTATTTTAAAAGTTCTCTTCCTTCTTTCTAAGTGTATGCAACTTTAATATAGTCACCCAAAATTCAGAATCTTTCACTGAATTTTTTTCCAATTTAACGGCACTGCATTTACCTGAGCAAAATGTTTCTTAAAAAAAAAAAAAAGAGCCAGAGATATCATGCAACAGGTAGCACATTTATTTGTCTTACATATGACATACTTCTTTCAATCCCGTTTAACTAATGTCATTCCCTAGGCACTCTCAGAAGTAAATCCTGATTGCAGAGTAGGGTGTAATCCCTGCTAAATATTGGGTGAGTATGGGCCCAAACAGTAGGGGAGAGAGAGAGAAAGAGAGAGAGAGAGAGAGAGAGAGAGAGAGAGAGAGAGAGAGAGAGAGAGAGAGAGAGAGAGAGAGAGAGAGAGAGAAATTGAAGAGATCAGATATGCAAACGGTATTCACAGGAGCTATTTCTGAGCAAACAGCCAGGAGTAACCCCTGAGCACCGCCGGGTGTGGCCCAAAAACCAAAATAAATAAATAAATAAATAAGTAAATAAATAAATAAATGAATACATAAATAAAATTCATTTATAGTTTCATAAATATACTATCAATGAACATGATTGTCAATGCCTTGGGATAAGTCTCCAGAAAAACTAATTTTGATTTTAGCATCTTATCTTTAAAATTAATAAGTTACTTCCTATTAGGTGACTGACCAGTATATTTAGATGGTTGTTCAACTAATTTTCTTTGCACCAAAATTAAATATAATGAATAGTGAATATATGACATTCATATACTAATCTATCATATAAAAGTCAATAAGGCAGAAACCACATCAATAATAATAAATTAATGAACTGATAATACAGATTGATTATGCTCTTCCTGGTACTTTTCACATTATTCCATGAAAATTGACATTCAACTCTTAATATTTATATAACACTCTGACTTGTGATTTGCTGATAGTTATACAAAGTTTTCCAAACCACATCTTCTAGTATACAAAAGTAAATAAGTAAGATTAAAAAATATATTAGCTGTTTTTATTATGTAAGATATAGAGATATGTTTAAATCTTTTGAAGTATTAAAATCATTCTTTGTATTTTAATTTCTCTTCCTCCTCCTCCTCCTTATTCTTTCCTTTCTTTCTTTTTCTTACCTTTTCCCCCCCAGTGTTAGCCCTCTCACATGCCTCTGAGATAGATACCAGACTCTTGGAGCTGTTTTTTTCTTCAGGAAAATAAAAAACAATCAGAAATTTCAATCTACAAATACTTGATTATGTTAATATGCAATAATGTTTAAGAATCCTACCCAAATAACAACCTCAATATATATGTATATATGTACCAGTTTAAATATTAGTGATGAATATACTTAAAAGTGTCAGACTAGTGATAACTCGTTGAAATTTTATATTTTATAAATTTTAATATTAAAAATTGGAATTGCATATAATTCTTGTTAGTGTTCTCCAGAGTCAGTCAGCTCTGGTGCTTTCTCTTTTGTAAGACTAATTCACTAATTAATATAAAAATATTTAGGTCTATAGTGCTCACTTCGGCAGCACATATACTAAAATTGGAACAATACAGAGATTAGCACGGCCCCTGTGCAAGGATGAAGCACAAAATATTTAGGCCTATAATATTATATGATTTTTTTTACATGTCAAATTTTTAAAAATCACCATGTTTATTCTTTTTTAATAATTAAAAATACCTTTTAATGTAATTATTTAAAATAATTAGTATAAAAGTCTCATTTAATTTATTGGTTTATTGTAGTACTCTAAAAATGAGTGTCAAATTTCTAGTAAAATTGAGAAATTTCTAAGTTATTTAAATAAATATTCTAAATGGTACAAATTTTTTCATGTCTTAATGGGAATTTTAAATTTTGGCTAGTAAATTTTGAAAAAAACTTTGCTAAATTTAGGATCTAAATAATTTTCAAATGTTGGTATATTTCTGTCTTTTTGGGGGCTGCCATACCCGGTGGTACTCACAGATTACTCCTGGCTCTGCACTCTGAAATTATTCCTGGCCGGGGGAACCATATGAGATGCTGAGGAACAAAAACATACATTCCTCCTGGGTTAGCAACATGCAAGGCAAATGCAAAACCTCTGCTACCATCTGGCCCTGGTATATCTCTGTCAACTTGACAAACAAGTTTTGAAGGACTTATTTGAAAACCAGCTTAGGCTATAGTACATACAGAGGACTTATTGAGATTATTTTATATTGAACATATTAAATACTTTTTATCTTGCTTAATGTATATCTTCCACAGAGACACCCAAAATATGAATTTTTTTCTACCACTCTCACTTTATAGTAGTTATATATATTCTTCACTTCAAAAACAGCACTCACTTTTCTGCCTGAAACCTTTTGTAAAACTCACTGTTATGCTAGGTAAACCAAATATGTATATGCATATATATAAATCCATAAAAATGTTCAAAAGTGAGTAATAATACCTCCACTTATCCTACCCACTTAAGAATCCACTTTAGAATCCTCTTGGACTTCTCTGGCATATATTAGTCCTCTATAAAAATGGGTTCAGTTGTGAATATTTGACTTTAGAAAAAAAATCAGTTATCAAAATAGACTCCTGGGATTTCCTTGACAAAGAAAACTATGTGAACAATATTTTCTGTAAAAGCATATAAAGTAATATATTGAGCATTAAAGAAAAAATGAGACCCTTACATGCTCCCATTCACTAGGATTTAGCCAAACTTAAATATAAAATCTTTCCATGAAATTATACATACCATATTTAGAAAATCCAGTCATTCTTCTTTAACCTCATGCATCTGAGATAAAAATGATGCTTGACTCAACTTACCATTTCCCAACACTATGTTGTTTCTCTCCGAAATATAACTCTTTCCCTACTATCTTTCTTTTCGCCTTTTTTCTAGAATCTTCCTCTCCAATTCCATGACATGACTCCTCATATTTTTTTTGTATTTCTCTTCATTAGTAACCAAATGAGGAGTTGACAATATGCTGCTGGACTTTATGTATGCAGAAAACAGTCTGATAAATATAAAAATTTCAAAACTGTGGCATTTACTCCACTCATTTTGATCAAAGTTTCAATTGTTGCTATTGTTTCTCCATTGGTTCTGGTTTTTTAAATTTTAATATAATTTTTATTTTAATCATAAGTGGGTTACATATCATTGACAATAATATTTTAAGTACGTATTATCATAAAATCAGGGAAATTCCCACCACTGAATTGCCCTCCCTCCATTTCCGTTCCCGTCCTACCTCCCATGTCCTCCTCCCGCACCCCCGGGGCTGCTAGAATAAGTGTTCCCCTCTGTGCTTAGCTTACTAGTAAGTGGGCTTACCCCTGTTTGGTCTTGGTACCTCCATTATTTCCCCCTCTAATTGAGAGGCAGGTCTAGATAGTTCAAGTTATATGTTTTTTTGTGTTTTTTTTTTTTTTTTTTTTTTTTTTTTGAAAAAGAGAAAAGTAATAAACTGGGAAAAAAATCAAATACTCCGAACATGGACAGAGTCCTTCTAGAGGCTCTCATCCTAGGTTTGAGAGACAAGGGAAAAAGAGGGTGAAACATCACAACAGTACAAAAAGAAGTGTCAAATAAAGTATCCAGTGAGCACTCCAGAGGGAAAAAAAAAGATAAGCATCACATAAAAGCCATGCTATTGAAATAAAAAATGTGGCAGAGCACATAAAGTAAGAAAAGAAAGGAAGAAAAATAGGTATAAATGGAAACAACGATTTCAATAGCCAAACCAAAACAAATCGACAAGAACTAGATAAAAGAAAAAAAAGGTTGTTTTGTGCTTTTTGCCTTTTTTTCTCTCCCTTTCTGCACAATGCACAGTAAATATTGGGGTCATTTGAAAAGGAATTCTCTTGGCCTAGGAGATCCAGGGATTCTCCAACCTTGAAGTATATTGTCATGGGATTAACTATAGACTCCTTTCAAGTTCATTTACTCTCCCCTTGATGCTTTTGTGGTGTATGGAAGACCTCTGTTCCGTCCTGGGTGATAAAATCAAACCTCTGTATCTAGAGATCTCGGTTATCTGCACAAGTCAGGGAGTAGAACTTATGATGAAGTCTTTCTTTGTGGTTCTAGAAGTTCATTTTCCTCGGCGTTGTTCTAATCCGTCTTCTGTGGTTGGTGGTCCTGGTCTTTGTTCTGGTCCTAGGATGGGGCCTGGGATAGCGTCTTTCATTATGTTTCCAGGAGACCACTTCCGTTGCAAATGTCTCAGACAGACCTCTAGAACTAGAGATCATGGTTATTGTGCAGATCGTATCTCAAACCCTAGACTAGGGCTTTTTTATTGGTCTTAGGATACCTAGAATCTGGTCATAATTCTGTCAGCCAATCATCTGTAAATCGTGATCTTGGCATTTGGATAGACCAAAGGGTGACAAGTCTTCTGATTTTGTCTTATCTTTAGCTGGTGAGATAGGGTAATTTGCTCTTAGGTCAAGTTGTTCCCATTTTCCTCATTGTCAGGGCTGGCACTTGTTGGTGTCCAAGCAGTGTTAAGGATGGCCCGGATGGGATTTCTTTCCTGTGGCTGTTGTGGAAAACTGTGTTTTTATGTGTGGGATCCAGGGTTCAAGGCTGGACGATTGGTGTCTAATCACCAGGGGTCTAAGTTGGGTCCACGTGACATATTTTCAAGATGGGAGATGCCCCTGCATTGTAAACAAATATGAGTTCTTATCCCTAGTAGATAACAGCTCGTTTCTGTAAGTAAGATTTCCCCCTTTTTTTTAGTGTGCCTTTGCAGGGAGAAATGGTGGAAAAAGAAGAAAACAAAAACAGGTCACACACCCAAAAAGGATAAAAATAGAGATTTTATATATATATATAAAGGAAAAGAAAAAAGAAGAAAAAAACGATTTTAAAAAATAAAATAAAAAAGTAAATAAAGGAACAAGGTGTTGCAAGAGACTACCATACATTTGGGGAAAAGCAGGTAAAGAGGTGGTGTAATACAGGTCTTATATTTATTATGGAAATATAGGTTTCCCCATTGTCTTTTGAGATTTTCTTGTGGTGTGTGGGTTCCCGGGCGCCTTTTCATTACACAACGTGACCCACTTGAGATTGGCAAAAGATTTTCAGCCGGGAGGTCTTGGGAAGAGTTCTTACTTTGGGGATACTTGAGGTAAGTCTGGTTTCAAGTAACAGTCCACATTAGGAAGGGTTGGTAAGGAGGATTGCGCAGCATGGGTCAGCAGGGGAGTTAGTTGCCTTTTCTTGCAGGAGACAGGTGTGGGTTTGACTGGTTGTCCCTTCACTTGGGTGTTGGGTTCTGGTTCTTTGGGACAATCTTGATGCCTAATGGATTAAGAACTGAGGGTGAAGAGTTTTAATAAGGTCGGAAATCAGGATAGGATTGAGGGGTGAAGGGATAGTCAGATTTCCAAAGGGGGTAAAGGGGAAAGTATATGGAAGGGGCAGGAAAGAAGAGAGAAAATAAATTAACAAAAAATGAGAGAAAAAGAAAAAAGAGAGAGAAAAAAAAGTAAGTAGTGAGAAGAGAAGAGAAAAGAGCAAGGGAATGCTAGTTTGTTTGAATGTGATCAATGAGCAGGGCCTGAAGTATTAGTCTGTAGGTCACAGTTGCTGCTTCAGTGGTCTGGCTGGTCTTGTGCTGCAAGTCCTAAAAGAAGGTATAACCTAGAGATAAAGGGTATGTTAAAGAGTATTATCGGGACATTCTCATACTGCAAGCTGGGTATGGTATCTCGTGTGACTGAACCCCGAGATGAAATCGTAGTTTGTCCACCCTTTGTATCCAAGAACGCCTGTGGACAGAAAAGCTGAGAGGTTATTTTAAATATAGTAGGGTTAAGGCATTAAAACATATTGTTATGAAATGCTTCTGTTGGAGTCAGTGATTTCCCATGGTACTCTTTACCTGTAATCCTGTATAAGATCCCTAAGGGCTTATTATGGGGCTTTGTAGGTTCTGTTTTGTTCAGAATCCTTTCCTTCTCCAAATTCTCTGGAAATGTGCTATTATTTGGCCCAGGATCACAAAGCAGAATGAATGACTCAAAACATATATACTAATATAGGTTGCACAAAAAAGTAAAAGCCCACCTCATACATTCTATTTAGTGATTGTTTCCATCTAGTTTTAAGTTCTTTGAGGTCAAAGACCATGTATTCCATTATTTTTATACTCAGAGGTTGCCTGACTCAGAGATTGGCACCCACTAGGCAAATATAAGGCATACAATCAATGAATAATTGATTGATTCTGATGCTCTAATACACATCCATATTTGCTTCCGGGAAGTAGTTTAGTTGTTCAAGGATCAAGTTCTAGAATGAATAATTAATTATTTATCAAATGCCTATGAGAGGCAAGGTCAAATGTGATAGAAAAGATGAAAGCCATTAGGAGATTGGTGATCTGCATACTAATCCATTTCAAAAGTGTCAGTTTGCATTTGTTGGTGGTTAGTCTACAAAGCAGAGCAGATTGCAGTATTATCTGGAGATACACTTTTCAACACCTCATACCTAGAAACTAGATAAGAACGAAGCCTTCCTCTAGACCACCGTATCTATGAAACGTTCCTTTTCTAACCTCCAGAAGCATCTTGGCTTCTTACTGATCTATTTGAAGTCATTATACATTTCTCATGTGTGTACGTGTGTATGTGTTCATATGCTCCCTTTTGTGTAATACACTAAGAGTTTATCCTGAGTACGTAGTTGGCCAAAAGTGCAACAAAATTAATCTTTTATTAATCCAGTTATTTATTTTTAAATATCTAAATGATATAAAGGACTGAGAACTGCAAAAAGTATGCAATTTATAAATGAATTTACTAAATATAAGTGGGATTTTCTCTTTTTCTATTTAATTTTGTTTTGGTTTTGTGGGCCACACCTGGTGGTGCTCAGGGGTCACTCCTGGCTATGTGCTCAGAAATCACTCTTGGCTTGGAAAGCCATCTGGGAGATCAGAGGATTGAACTGCATTCTGTCCTAGGAGAGCACCTGCAAGACTCTTACTTACTGGGACACCTTACTGCTCTGCACCACCGCTCTATCCCCTCTTTTTCTATTTTTTTGATGAAATGTGAGTTTAGTGGTTTTTTTTCATCTTGGATAATAAATTATAGGGAAATGTCTTAATCATAATGGTATAAACAATAATAAAAGGTCATTGGTATGTTGAAATTTTCAGTTGTCATACCAACACTATTTATTACCTGTGAAGTATTAAAAAGAAAAAAAAACAACAGCAACAAACCTATTTTCTTTCTATTTGGGGAGTACACCCAATGATTGGCAGCAGTTACTCTTCGCTCTGTAATTCAGGAATCACTCTTGCCAGTGCTCAGGGAACCAGATGGGACACCTTATATTGAACCCAGGTCAGTAGCATGTAAGGCAAAGTGCCTCTTCATTGTTCTGTTCCCCCCTGTCTCACAGATACTATTTACAGTAAAATAATATAATGGGAGAATATTTTTAATCATTGAAGACTTAAGTAATACATTTTAAGGAACATCAAGAATGCATCTTAAATTATTTACAAATAAAAGTACAGTTAAAATTAACTGGAAATTTTATAAAAATCAAATTTCTCTGGTAAGTTTGATGTAGGAAAAATTAATTTTACAGGATAGTTTTTACATTACAATTTTGTTATAATCTGATCAGCATTATGTTTATTGATAAAATTCATTATTTTTTCAGAATAACAAATAACACTTTAATTCAGATGGAAATTTGTTTTTTTAAATATATAAACCTCTCATATGCATACTTGATATAACTTTTTTTCTTTCTATTTTTTATTGACATAACTTTTAACTTCATTTTTCTCAAAGATTAAACAACAGATAATGCTTTTTAGTGAGAATGATGATCTGCATAGGGTTATCTGAAGACAGAAATGTAAAATTCTAAGAAACTTTATAATATAATCCACTAAATTACCTTTACAAGATGCATGTTTCTTGAAGGATCAAATAACCCATTCCTGTGAGCTGTCTCATTCAGGGGGACAGAATGTTATAGGATATAATTCCACAATGGGGGCACCTGTTGGAAAAATAAATTTAGCAGATTTCTTCCTTTGTTTCATTTGGTTGGTTTATTCAGTTCACTGTGTCCTAAGTTTTATTAGAGAGAAAAGGAATAAAAGCTTTTCTGAGTGTAATTAAAGCCATATCGTAGTGGCTTTGAATATAAAAATTACTTATTTCATATCATTAAATTTTTGGTATTATTAATTTAGTCACCCTGATTTAAAAACAACTCTACAAGTCATTTCACTAACAGGCTAGATCATAAATTTGTGTCTAATGTCTTTATGACTCCAGGAAGCAGAGATGAATTGAGCTCGCTTAATTGGCTGAAACACCATTGAAATGTAATGGGGGTGATTTAATCAGCCTATGGCAATAATGGAGTTAAGTACTTTGGCCACGAGGTAACTGGATGAACTTTCCTGGAGTTCCTAAGTGTCTGTTTAATGCTACATAGGAAGTATTTTCTACTGTAGTTTGTGTGTGATCTTTTGTATTAGGTTAAAGTGGAAGTCTTTTTATTTTTTTAGATATATATATATATTTGACAGATGTAGGAGAAAAGGGCACCCTATTATTTACTGCTGGTGGGAATGTCAACTGGTCTATTATTTAGGAAAAATACATGGATACTTCTCAAAAAATTAGAAATTGAACTCCCCTATGACCCAGAAATAACCCTTTTTGGCATCTTTCCCAAGGGCTTTTTAAAAAAGACTTTATTAAAAAAGAAAAGACATATGCCCCTGTGTCCATTGTAGCACCAATCACAATAGCCAAAACCTGGAAGCAATTCATGTGCCCAAGAACAAATGAGATGATACTGGTGGGTAAATTGATTCTAAAACTAATGTATGCCAAAGGTTCAACTATGAATAACTTTATAAATCATGGACCTTTAATAAAAAAATTTTTAAAAGAAAAGGAAAAGCAACATTTTACATCTTTTCTATTTGTTTATCTTATATCAGGGAAGTGTCTACAATCAATTCTATTGTGTATTAAACCTTAACATCTTGTTTTCTATCAAAGAAGAAAATAGAGTAAAATAAAAGTGTAAGAGTGGGGCCGGCGAGTTGGCGCTAGAGGTAAGGTGTCTGCCTTGCGCTAGCCAAGGAAGGACCGCAGTTCGATTCCCCAGCATTCCATATGGTCCACGCAAAGCAGGGGTGATTTCTGAGCATTTAGCCAGGAGTAACCCCTGAGCATCAAATGGATGTGGCCCGAAAAAAAAAACAAAAAAAAAAATAGTGTAAGAGTGGTTTTTTCTTAGTCAACACTGAAATATTCAGAAACCAATTTATTGCCTTTCATTTTGTTTCATAAAACCTTCTAGACTAGACTATTCCTATTTTGTCTAAGACACCTGTTGTCATTAACCTAGCAGTCAATTTGTATGAATGACTGTCTTAAAACAGTCAGTAAAGACTACATGAAAAAAAGGGAAAGACAAACAACTAAAATAAAAGTAAATATTGTTAATGCCCATTTTAATACTGGGTACTGGAAAAATCTCTCTTGAGATGACAATGCATGGTCAAAAGTCCAGAGTGATAGTACAGCATGGAGTGCATTTGCCTTGCATACTTTTATTTTATGCTGAATTTTATCTCTCCACTCTATTTGGTCCTCTGAGCCAACCAGGAGTGATCCCTGAGCACATCGCCAGAATAAACCCTGAGCACCACCAGGTATGGCCCAAAAGTGAACAAATAAAAAATAACATGGTGGTACATGAACCCTGATGAACTCTGATCACATCCTTCAGTTAGATTCTTTTCCAGACATGTTCTAGTTAGACATTGGTCCCACCTTGGGCAAAATACTTAGTCTCAGTGTCTTCTTAGATTATTGATGACTTTCACAGAACCATATATACCTCAATTTGGATATTGAAGCAAATCTACTAGTGAACTTACTACTCTCAATGGCACTGTCCCAGCCCTTTACATCTACTCCAAATTGTGTATCTCCTCCAAAATGACATAAACATACATCAAGAGTTGAAACTTGTTTAAATTTCTTTAATTCTTTATATTTGCTTTGAAAAATACCTTCAATTTTATTATCTTCCTTTAAATTGAACAAGAATATAGGCCAAAGCATTTTTTGAACTAGTATTGTAGATTATTGCATATTTATCTCTGGTGAACTGAACATTTTAAACCCAAATGCTCATTTTTGGGTTGTTTTATCCTATATCAATAAAGGGAGACTTATCATAACTCTATTCTATAGAAAAATTCTCACAGAAATACTGCTTTTTATTTCTACTACAAAAATCAGAAATCATAAAATACTTAATGGATCATATATAGCAAGGATAAACTCTTTCCACTTGCTTTTCAAATTGACCATCAATACAATCAATAAATAATAATATTATAATTCTTAAAACAGCCAATGATTTTATGGCACTCTCAAGTGGACCTATTTAAAATGAGATTATGAATATATGTATTTTTAAAATAAAGAAATAAAATAAAGAACTAAATCTTGGCTAAGATAAGGTCAAATTCAGATAAGTTGATTCCATTGCCTGCTCGATCTTGGCAAAAATGCAGCAAATTTATATATGTTGCTATCTAGCAATATTTTCAAAGGTATGATGTAGTGGGTTTTATCATATGAAATATTGGGTAATTTCTAAATTTGACATAAAATGTGGTCTAATTGTATAATAAACATTATGTGGATTTTAAAACAATGTCTGTTCAGTTGTCTTTAAAGCAAACATTAAAACAAATGGTAAGAAATATATATCACATAATTTCAAAAGAACTTTGAAATTCTTTGTATATGGAAAATTCAGTAACTATTTTATTTTTCTATATATTGAGCCCCAGGAGCTAAAATCTACACCCAAAGCTATATCGATACAAAGTATAAATATAGACAGGCTGCATATTTCTCTTTCTTTATTCACAACTTCATTGGTCTCATAATGACCTTATGAAATTTAAATTTTGGAGCTCAAGACTCACATTTTGATGTTTACTAAAATATTCCTAATATAAAAGGGTTTACTGACTGCCACAACTATAAATGCTTCTGACTTGAACGGTCTTAATACACCTACAAATCTTAATACATTGCCGGATCATTATGAGATAGATATTTGCCACAGTAAGAGGTAAAACTGGCCTTACTTATTGCATATTTTTTGTTTTATTTGGGATTTACAAATATTAGATATTATTTACTAAATATTACCTTTATTTTAATTTTATTCCCTTTCATACTTACTTTTTAATCAGTTTCCTAGGCTTACTCTTTTATACCAATATTATCCAAATGAAACATTCTAGATACTCTAAATTGCATTCTAAATTGCAATCTTGTTCCCAAGAGTTACTCATGCTTTAAGATTAAAACCCTGTCCTAAAAGATTTGAGACAATCATTTACAAATATCTTTCATACTGTATATAATGCTCAATGTAATGGCTACTTGTATCAGCTTCTTCCTGTGAAGCTGACTAGTAGGAAGAAACATCTTTGTTTAACCATATTATAGCAGAAATCAAGAGTCTTGTCAATCAAGAGAGTCAGCTCAGTTTTTCAATATCAATAAGATAAGCCCAATAAAGATTTATTTTTTCTCTTTTTTAAAAGTATACACATCTTAGAATTGTTGAGGGCTCCCATAAACTCCATACTTCTTTGCCCTGACAGAAGAATTCAGGAGGTCATGTCTGAAATATTACAAGGCACCAGGGCAATAAGAATTCAATAAGTAATAAGAAAATATTTTCCTGAATTTTAAAACCTTTATCTGGAAGTAATAGAGAATCACATCCACTCATGCTTCCTGATCAAAGCAAGTTCTACAGCCATATTGAATTTCAAAAAGGCCGGCAAAAGAAGATCTATAATGTGATGAAGAACTTAAATAATTTTTTTATTTCTGTTTTTTTTTTCTTTTTTTGAGCCACACCCATTTGATACTCAGGGGTTACTCCTTGCTATGCACTCATATATCACCCCTGGCTTGAGGGGACCATATGGGATGCCAGGGAATCAAACCAGGGTCGGTCCGTCTTAGGCTAGGGCTTGCAAGGCAGACGCCTTACCTCTAGCACCAACTCTCCAGCCCCAAAATTAAATAATTTAGGGCCCAGAGAGATAGCACAGTGGCGTTTGCCTTGCAAGCAGCCGATCCAGGACCAAAGGTGGTTGGTTCGAATCCCGGTGTCCCATATTGGCCCCCGTGCCTGCCAGGAGCTATTTCTGAACAGACAGCCAGGAGTAACCCCTGAGCACCACCGGGTGTGACCCAAAAACCAATAATAATAATAATAATAATAATAATAATAATTTCAAAGCAATCATTTCAATGATTAATAGCTAAAATGCAGTTACATTTAACATTTACATTTAAAATTTACATTTAACATTTACCAGAATTTTGAGTCTTTTTATTTATAAATAGCTTTATATTGAAATATACATTTTGTTCATTTAGACTTATTCATTGACTTTGGGCCACACTCTGTGGTGCTCAGGGTTTACTCCCAGTGGTGACTTCTGGCAGATCATGGGCCATGTATTGCGACAGAAATCAAACCCACATAGGTTTTCTGCAGGGTAAAATCCATACCCAAGCACTATACTGTCTCTTCCAATACTAGAAGATTTTTACTACAGTCATAATAAAATTACAACTGTTTAGATATATATTTTTTCATAATGTGTATAATTTAATAAACGAATTGAACTAAAATATAACCTTCAGATTTTGTTCATTGTGTAGCAATTCAGTCTTTAATTTTAATTTTTCTCTTTGCTTTTCTGCTGTTCCTTATGTATGAACACTTATGTATGAACACTCTATACTGGAATTTACTGGAACATTCTCATTTTCCTAGAGTTTACTGTCTTTGAAGTTATCTTCTGCATCCAGCTGTGTCATTCCTTGATAAAGATTGAGAAACACAATTAAGGCCTTATACAAATTTGTATGCTCAAGAGACTCTCTCTGGGTTACAGACAGCTACAAGGAATGATAGCCTTGGTACATCTCCCATTTTGTTAGTTTACATGAGGATAACGGCCAATGAAATCATTTGACATATTCTCTTAAAGAGGGCACCAGGGATCTTTTGTAACCCTGTCTTACAGAACCATATCTCGAGTCAGTAAAATATTTTATTACTTTTCTTGATGCATGGGTGTGCTGAGCCTCTGTGCCCAGCATTATTTAGTATTATTTCCATATGTCCATAGGCACATAGTTTAATGGGCATTATGATATATGTCTAAGTAGTATAGGTGACATCTGGTAGTAATCTTTGAGTCAATAAAGGGAAAAGCATTTTAAGAAAAGAATGAGCAAACACGAGCTGTAGGAGAAAGAAAGAGAACATTATAAAAGATTTAAAAGCTAGGTACACATTTTCTGGCCCAGAAGCCATTCACTACAGCAATAAAACCTGTTCTCAACCCTATTGTAAAGATTAGTCTATGGATTATTGGGTACAATTTGTTTAAGGTAGATGACATAATATTACCATTTGAGAATGATGCTCCAAGGTTAAGCTTCTTGAATATTATAAAATAAATAAATTGAAAGCACGAATATCAGTAATGAAGAATAACACTGACTTCTCTGAACGTTTTCCTTTTTAACAAAAAGATTGAGAGGTTGGCTAACTTCATTAAAACTTCAACCCATACTGCCTGTCATTGAGAGTACTATCATTTCCTATTTTTAATTCTTAGCTTGACATATTTTGCCAATTTAAAGACTGATATGTTTCATCAATTCTTTATATTATAATAAAATTAAACTGTGAAGAATTAATGTTTACCTAAATCTTGTTAGGTGTCAAAATTTCTCCTTCTTCTTTTTTGTTTCCTTTTTTTGTTTGTTTTTGAGGCACACTTGGCATTGCACAGGAGTTACTCCTGACTCTGTACTCAGAAATCACTCCTAGCAGGCTCTGGGGTCCATATGGGATGCCAGGAATAAAACCTGAGTTTGCCCCTTGTAAGGCAAATACCCTACCTGATAAAATTTCTTCTTAATAATTTCACTAGCAAAGAACTTTATCAGTTTTATTCATTGTAGTCAAAGTTTTTCACTTCTGATACTTTCATACACTATAATAATTTTGAGATGCTGTAATAAGAATTTATAATATATAAAAATACTTTTGTAAAAACGTCAGTGGGATCAAAATTTTTATAAGATGTCAATTTGTGGTAAGTTTGTCAATGAAAAGATTCAAGAGAGAAAGTACTTGGTGACTTAGTAAGTTATTTATTATCAGATAAATAAATGTAATAAAAACATAAAATTTAAAATACAATAGTTAACATTTATTTATAATATTAACCAAGAAAAATTTTAAAATACTCTCATGTCAAATATAAATTTGGGAAAAAAGTTCTAGAAAATTCTTTATAAACTGAAATAGTCCATAACACATAAATATCTCTATTTGAGTTATACACATACATATATACATAAACACTCATATATTTATCTTATTTATAGTCTATTGACTAAAACATTTATGAGCAATTTTTGACTAAAATTACAACTTTCTAGATTGTACATAAAAATGAACTATAAACAAATGGTGATGTGCTAAAAACTATAGTGCTCTTCAGCAAAAATCTTAATTTTAAATGTTATGGATAGTGAATTAGAGTGGTTGCAAGAATGTACATATTCTGGCAATTTGTTTTTATTGCACAAAAATAATAAATATGAATAACTATGTGTGAAATTAAAACATACTTGTCAGCTATATTAGTGGTAACTCATTATCCTAGAAAATTGTTATTCAATACATCTGACCAATAAAATTCTTAGAAATTCCCCTATGTCTTAAATTTTCTAGTCACTTCTCCCATTCTAAATCTCTGATAATGAGGGCTGGACTGATATTATAGCAAGTAAGGTTTTGGCCTCCACAAGGCCCAGTAGGGTTTTATAACTGGGATCTCATTTGGTGTCCTGAGCTCTACCAGATGTGAGCTGAGCACTTCTGCTCAAACCAAAAAATAATTAAAACAATAATAAAATTAAAATTATAAAGACATTATTCAACCCATGTATTTCACTGAAAAGAACAGGAATGTTAGTTGGCCTCAATGAAATGATTATAAGCAATTCTGGCATGTGGGCAATATTTTCTAAAAGTAAGGAAGATAAAATGTTTCTGATACATCCTCCATCAAGAAATGAGTAAGAAAAAACACTGAAGTGTATTCTTTAAATCATTTTATTGTGACCAATATTAATTACAAATCTTTTACAGTTATATTTAAGGTACATAGTGACAGTAAATTAGGGCCATTCTTGTCACCAGTGTTGTTCTCCCTCCACTCCTGTTCCCATAAGTTCCCCCTTTGCCCACTGAACTGCTAGTGTAATAGATTCCCTTTGTGCATAGGTTGTTGTAGATTGGATAACAATTCTGTTATCATTGACTTTGAGTTTGGTGTTTAGGTCTGATCTTTTTTATTTCCACTCATTGTTCATGCAACTGTTTGCTCCCTCCTGATACTATCCACTTTTTTTTCCCTCAATGTGTGAGGCACAACAAGATGATTCTAGTTCTGTGGTTCTGTTCGGAGAAAGAAAAGAAAGAAACCTGGAAGAGGCCCTTCTAGAAGCTATAAATATAAATCAATTTAAAAGAAGAAAGAGAAAAAAGAAGAAAAAACAAGCAATGACAAAAAATCATAGCAGCAACAACAAAAAAACAGCATAAAACAAGAAAGAAAAAGAAAAGGAGGGCTGGTGTGGTGAGGTTTTGCTTGTTTGTTTATTTGCATAGGCACAGTAAGTATTGGGGAAATTAGAAATGGAGGAAATTCCCTTGGCCTAAGAGATACAGGGTTTCTCCACCCATGAAGCATATTGTCATGGGAAGAAATACAGTCTTTGGACATGCTCATTATCTTACCTCAGGGTCTTTTTATGGTGCCAGGAAATATTCTGCTCAGTTGTGGATGACAAAATCATGTAATTAGAGATCTTGCTATTTGCACAGGTCATAGGACAAAGTCTAGGATAAAGTCTTTCTTTATGGGTCTAGAAGATATGCTCTGTCATGATTGTTGTAATCAGTCTTCTGTAATTAGTGATCTTGGTTTTTGTAAAGATCCTAAGATGAAGCCTAGGATATAGTCTTTCCTTATGGTTCCAGAAGTTCTCCCCAGTTGCAGTTGTCAAAGTCAGTCTTTTGTAATTAGTGATCACGGTGTTTTGCACAGATCAAAGGAAGGAGTGAGTGTCACCGTGTGTGACCAAAAAATCAAAAATCAAAAATCAAAAAAAAAAAAAAAGATGTCATATCAACCAAACACAAGTTGATGTCAGAGTGGTAATTTTTGTAACATGATGCCAGAGCCCAGCTGCCAGAGATGGGTGTGTCCAAGTTCAGCTGTCATTATATTGAGGGTTTCAAGGGTTGGTCCAAGTTTAATTGTCATTACATCAACAGCAAGAAGGAACATTTTGATGGCAATTGTGTCTTTAATTAAGCTGAACTACCTAGAATATGTATGAATAATAGTTTAAATTAAGAAAATATGTCTTTAACGACCTGGCACAGACCTCAGAAGAAAGGGCATATTCCAGTCTCCCCTGAACCAGGAAAGCCATCCACGAAACATCCAGGCTGGTCTATAACATCACCTGGAAGCAATCCTCTACCACGGAAGACCTACACTGCTCAGACTTCGACCTGCTCAAAAGAGACTTCCCTTAACACTGAGAAGACTTAACAACAACAACGACCTGCTTACAGGACAGGGCTCCCTGCATTGCCCTTTGATTGTGAGGTGAAAGGAGAGGATGCTCCACGTCCTGACTTCAATGTAAGATATGCAGATTCCAGGATCTTTAATACAATACAGAAACATGATACCAACAACAGAGACTGTGTAAAAAATAAAAGTGTGTTGGCACTACAGACAATGTATTGGATTGGACGATCTAGCTTGCTTGGAGCCTAGACTTGGTCTTGTGCCAGGAAACTTCAGGGGTCTGGTCTCTTTGTACTTAGGCCAAGGTTATTTCTTTCCATGTCCCTCATATTTTGGTGGGCCTATGCAAACAACAATTGCCACTCTAACACCATTCTTACTCTGCTCCTTTGACTCTAATCCTTAAAAAGTACTCACTTAAAATTTGAGGTTAACTTAAGCTAATATGCATGTATATGGAAATGTAAGAAAATACTATGCCTGTAATGTTTAAGGAGTTACATAAGTTTTATGGCTTTAGATTGCCTTGTGTACTGTTAAGAAATATTATAATGTGTTACAATCTGGGGACTTGAGGGACAAAGTAATTGTACATGGATTCTGTCTTATTTATCTTAATGTTCTTTGGCTGAAATTTCAAAGTTAATATATCAGCAAGGGACTTCTGAGAATTATGTTATGGGTGATTGTCCTTCCACTGTAACTTTACCTTGTCCTCTTACTTTGCACCCTTGTTCTCATAATTAAAAATAAAAATTAAAAAAAAAAAAGAAAATATGTCTTCCTCTTTGGTAAACTCAATGAAAAGAACAAATTTTTCTCTCAAAAAACACAGGGCAAAACTTGCTCAAGTGATCAAATAACTTAATAGATTCTTGCTTGGTATATTTATTTATTTTTATTTATTTATTTTTGCCACACCCAGTGATGCTCAAGCCAGGGGATGCCCGGGATGAAACCCAGGTTCATCCTGGGTCAGCCGCATTCAAGGCAAACACCTTACTGCTGTGCTACCGCTCTTGCCCCATGCTTGGTTTATTTAACTTTCAATTAAATATGTACAAGACACAAAACTAGCCAATAAAAAATGAGAATATTTTTTTTAAATTTTTATTGAGACCATTGTGAATTACAAGTTTTTAATAGATGTATTTCAGGCATTTAGTGACAGTGAATTCGAGCCATTCCCAATACCAGTGTTTACCTCCCTCTACTGAAGTTCCCAACATGCATCCCTCTACCCTTAGCCCCCTGGACTGCCATAGAGCATGCCCATTTTAAATTCAGATTGTTATAGTTTGGGTCCTTTGATTCTATTATCATTGACTGTGGATTGGGTTATTAGTCCTGCACTTTTTTCTTTCTCCACCAATGCACCTGAGACCAGGTGACTCCTCAGCCCCATGCTCTTTAATTTTGTTGTTGTTGTTGTTGTTATTTTCTCAATTTGTAGAAAAATGCAGAAACATGAGTTAAAAAATGTAATTCATATCACATTGTTCTGTGAAAATGGTGGGAGCCCCTATTATTAAGATACAAATAAAATTTTAAAAAGGAGAGTGGCAGGTTTTGGGTATTTTTGTTTGTTTGTTTGTTTTTGTTGTTTTTTGTTTGTTTGTTGCATCAGTGCGACCACCCAAATCTGCCCACAGGGACGGGGATCACCAGTTATTTGTAGGTCACGAAGAGGACTTAACCTGTAAAAGAATTGGGGAGGGGAACAGACAGGACTCAAGACAAGATTCTGATCAAGAGCCGTTTATTGCAAAGTTTACAGAGCTTATATAGTACCAAACCACAAAGAGGCAGGGGGGTGGGCCTGCGGAAAGAAATGTGTAACATGAAGGCATTTACCGTTAAAACATTTACAATTACCCAATGTTCTTACTAAACATAAAGTTAAACCTAGATCTTAACTCAGGCTTAAAATGTCAACAGGAACAAGGCTGGCAAAATAGTTTAGCAAACCTTCTCAGGCATCCTGTTAGGTAGCACAATTAGTGCTAACTTTTTCTTGATTTACTCATTTCCTAAGCCCCGGAGCGGGGGCCACGAGGGCAGCTATACCAGGAAGTTCTGCAAAGCAGCAGTAGAAGCAAACCAAGGGTGTGGGCTGTCAGGTCCCTGACACATCGGCACAGAAAACATTA
Source organism: Suncus etruscus (assembly GCF_024139225.1). Classification (NCBI taxonomy): domain Eukaryota; kingdom Metazoa; phylum Chordata; class Mammalia; order Eulipotyphla; family Soricidae; genus Suncus; species Suncus etruscus. Next base: position 108,578,006 of record NC_064851.1, read on the forward strand.
GGAAAAATTTGAAAGGAAATACTCCCGGCCTAAAACCAGGGTGTCCTGACCTGTAAAAAATCCTGTCATAAGACCAACTACAGGCTCCAGGCATACTAATTTTCTAACCCAAGGTCTTTCTTCGTGGTCCCAGAAAAAGTTCTCTACAATCACGGTTGTCGAAGTCAGTCTTCTGTAATTAGAGATCTTGTTTTATTTTTACACAGGTCCTACGTTGAAGCCAGGGTGTCAGGGAGCATCTTCTGATTTCATCTACTGTTAGGTGTCAAGGCAGAGAGGCTTGTTTTAATCATGTTTCTAGAGTTTCATAATGATAATGACCTTGAACAAACAAAACCATTATCCTATTTCATCATTAGCAATGGCCTTCCCAATATAATTTCTATATAACTTACCATATAGATACATATACTATTATATACATTAACTGTATAAAAGAAATTTGAATGTTTTAAACTATTTGAAGTTCAATCTATTTTCCCATATTATCTATTAAATTTCATTAGAGGAAAGCATTGTATTTACCAACATTATAATGATATTGTATAAAATTATGAATGCTATCAAATATTAGTGTATGGTAATTAGGGCTATTTTGGTTTCCATTAAGTCCAAAGAACAAATTATCATTATAATGAGTATCAATATTTTGTTGCAACAAACATTTTTATTGTCAAATGGTCTAAACTGCCCGGTTTGGATTTTTATTTATTTATTTGCTACACATCAAATTGCAATTCCTTAGGACCTGGAATAAGAAAGATAACTTTTTTCTAAAAGCATATGTGTATATCATTATTGTGATTAAACATTTTCTCAGTTGCTGAGCAACACTTGGAAATATTTCAGTTGTAGCAGATATTTTCTTCTCATAAGACCACATTTGACATCTTAAAATATTAACTATTTACCTTGGGAAAACATGATTTAGATTTCCACTCTGTTAATGGATAATCTAACATTCTGTGATTTCAAATTCTTATGGAAAAACACTAACACTTTAATATTTTTATAATTATATTTAAAAATATGTTAACTATTATCAACTCATTCCTCAGACTCTCCAAAGAGAGGTATTCAGGTATATACAAAATGATAAATGTCCTATCTTTTTTTCTGGGCATTAATCCAGTGACCAGATGCTTAGGAAAATCCACATAGATTTGTGGTTACTAGTACAAACACTTCCTAATTAAGATTCTTTAGTTGGATCACAATATAAAAATATGTATATCTGTAATAAGGAAAGCATAATCTATGCCATATGTGGGACTTGATGGATTATTATCATTCAAGATAAATTAATCAAATATATTAGAAGTGGAGCAATATATCATCAAATTGAGATTTTATAAGATATAGACAGATTTCCCATTTCTATTTAGGAAAATTAAGCCTTCGTAACTTACCCAAAGGTAAGCTGCTAAAATAGCATGGTCCTAAATTAGTTTAAACTATGACTTCAATTTTTTTAGTTCATTTCCCACTATTTCACTTACATTTAATTTTTCTTTCAGAAGTTTAAAACTGTTTCACTTCTCAATAGTCCTTTTTCCTGTTTTCTTTTTATAAATTGTTAAAATTTCTTTGCATCAATATTTTATTTTTTACTCTTTGTTACATATATTGATGCCTGACATATTTCCTCTTTTTTAAAAATACCTAGTATGGTATTATTAATAAAATGTGAAGGACCAAATTCCATTATTATAGGCATTTTGGGGGAAGTGGGTGTGCACAGCAACTCTCAGGGCTTAAAGCTGGCTCTGTGCTCAAAGATCATTACTTCAAACATTTTTAAAGTCTTTCTTATCTTATCCTGTTGACAATCACAATTTTGTCATAATTTAAATGAATATAATTTGCATAAATAATTTTGCCAAATTACAAATAGTGACACTAACAAATAAACCACATACTCATAGTTGAAATGTTTGCAATAGAATCAAATATATTTAAATATTTACTATCAGCCATACAAATAAACGAACAAAATGTTTTTTTTAAATGTAAGTGAAAACAACTAAATAAAATACTGTATGAGCCCATGAACTCAAAAATGAAGAAAGTTTTAGACACAAAGCAGCATATTATATCTAATCCTATTGGATACTTAAATACAAATGAAAAGATACAAAATATTATCACTATTCAATATTAATAGAATGACATTCTAAATACCTACATTAAAATGCAATAACAATAGCATCAACTGATTTATCCAAATCATTGTTATTAATTTCTATTCCTAAAAATTAATATTTCATCTATAAATATATTTACAGCAATGCCAAATTTGATTTAGACTGTGCAACTATCTGAGTTCTCCTGAAAAGAAATACAAACCATAGGATAGACAGACATTGGATGTTTTGATCAATATATTTATTCTAAAAAATAAAGGCTCCCAAAATTATGGAACAAAATACAAAATTAATAAATTTCAAACACAGGTTTGTGTAAAATATGTAAATCTGATTAGCCTCTGACCCTGCTGAATATTACAGAAACCTACCATATTGCTTTCACAGGGATTATAGTGCTGCCCTGAGATCTGTGATTCCATTACATAGGGTTTTCCAACTGGGTAACTTCAACAGAAAAGTTAAATTGCAGAGTTTTGAAGAACAATAATGTTGTCTGGTCCAACTGCCTATTTCTTTACTACCTCTTTCTTACTCAAAGTATGTGTGGTCACACATGTGTTTCTTTGTTCTTCTTTGGGAGGAAGAGTTCCCTCTTTATCTCTTGCTTTATCTCACCCTTAGAGTTTTGCTGGCATTTGAATTGCTATAGGTTTCCAGGCAGAGCATGGTAGTAAAAGTGGGTTCTTAGGAGACCAGCATAATGTCCAGAGATGATTGATTCAGAATGGAGATGCGTGAGCTTTCTAGATAATTATGGATGCATAGTTAAAATTTTCAGGTGGTGATGGGGAGTGCTGAGAAGACACAATTGAATTTGGACCTAAGGCAAATTTCCTTAGTAATGATAGCCCATCTGATTTGAGGAGTTTCAGAGTCTCCTGTTTAATTCAAATCTGCCTTCACAACATTAATCTTTGCTCTCACTTTTACACAAACTTTACAGACATCCTGTGAATTTACAAGTTCAATATGGTTGGTAATTGAGCCAATTGCTTGGTGAGATTCAGTGTTTTTCAGTAGGTTCTGTTTATGGCTCCCATAGGTAATGGTTTCCCAGTCATCTCTGTACCTCTTTCACTGGAAATCAGAATGTTGAGTCTCCTTGTTCAGAAGTTTTTTTCTCTAGTTACTTCAGGAATACCAGACAATGTTGTAATTTCTGCTTTCAAATAAAAAATGTGCTAAGGTTTTATACACATGATCACTCAGTTCCTTGCTTTTACTAACTGATTTATCAGGAAAACTGTGGTAATACTCTGTGAACTTTTACTGCTAGATCATATCATAAAGAGTCTGTAATCTTTTTGCTATGAGAACAAAACTTACTACGATTTTAATCTAAATGTATTAAATTAGATACAAAAATTCTACAATTTTACTATATATATTTTGCAATCTACAAAAATAATTTTATAATTATGCAAAATATAAAATCAATTCTACAAGCATATCCTTAAAAATATTTCATTCCTGTTATACCAAAATATGTAAAGGCAATTAAACAATGCATTCAAAAAAAACAAAGAGTCAATTTTTGGAATATTCTTCGCAATTTTAATAAGTACATAATTAAATATGTGAAAAACAGTAAGATAAAAAATGGCTTGGAAATAAGCTATTGTGCTAGAGAACTGTTTCAAAATTGCCATATTTCCAGCCATCTATGTGTGCATGCTTTATTATTTTTCCCAGAATGCATGAGTTTCTTAATTCTTTATCTCTGATTCACATCAAAAGGAAAAAATATTTGATAAAAAATATTGAACCGGGTTTTGTAACTGCTCCCTTGAAAAGTTATGCATCAATCTAAGAAGGTAAGATTGGGAGTGCTGAAATGGAAAAAAATGACACTTGAAGGAAGAAGGGACAGGTGGATGGATGGACAGGCTGAAAAAAGAAGGGTGTTAACTTTGAGAAAAATGCTTTATTTCTTGAAGAGGCAGTGAGGTAGAATGTCCAATAAGGATAAGTGTCCTCCAGTGTGTAATGAAAGCTCTCTGGATGTAACAAACAGACGGTGGACTTTGGTTTATGATTCATGTCTTCCTGGATCACTTTAGGCCTTGGTGTCCAATATGATTTTCACTACTTTAACATGACTGTTCAGCATGAGTGTTGTGGATACATTGAATTTTATTTGGAAGATTTAGCAATAAAAAATAAGCCAGAATTCATCAATTTTTATAAAAAGTAACACAATATGGTGATCATATTTTATATATAATGTGTTAATTACAATTTTAAGTTTGAATTTCTTTATTTAAGCAGCATGGTTACAAAATGGTTCATTGTTGGGTTTCAGTCATACAATGTACACCATCTTTCAACATTGCACCCTTTCTGTCACTGATGTCTTCATTTTTTCTCCTCCCCCTAACCATGCCTTACTGTAGGGATGGCAGTTTGTTTCTCTTTCTCCTTCCCTATCTCTATCCTTTTTGATACTGTGGTTTGCACTATTGCTAATGGAGGGGTGCCTTGCCTGTCAGTTTCTTCACCTTAATCATTGAGTTCTTGTCCAGAGTAATCAGTTTTAACTACCATTATCCTAGTAGACCCTTATATACTCTAGCTATAGTCACTATTCTTTTTTTGGAAAGCTTTCTAACCTGGGCTGAACCTCCTGACACTTAATTCTATTGTTAGTATGGGTATTGTTACCATATTAGCTCTTGTTTTCTTTTTTTTAATATCCTCAAAATAAGTGAGATAATTCTGTTTTTTCCTTTCCTTAAAGTTAAAGTTGCCAGGTTTTTTTAATGTTTATCCAAGTGTGAAGATACTATACTTGCATTGTGTTTCATTTGAGTTCTACCACTCTATGCTCTTTTTTTTGGGGGGGGTGCAGAGCTACGCTGAGAGGTGCATAGGCTGTCTCTTTGTTTTGTGTTAAGGGATTGCTCCTGGCATGACTTGGGTAATCATAAGTGGTACCAGGTCAGCCTTACGTCAGGCAAGGTTGTTAATTTCTGTACTATCTCTTATGCTCTCCAGTGTCTTCTTTCTAAGTAGTGATGCTGGGAGCCTGAAATTCCATCCTTATTCAATGTTACTACCTTAGGATGTTACTAAAACTGAGCATATTACAATTATTTTGCACCTGAGTTGTTGTCTATATTTTGATCCTGTCATACACAGAACAAGAGAACAGTTTGGAGAATGAACACAAATAACTATGAGTGTCTGACTTGGAATCCTGAGATGAAAAACAAATGTCACACAGGCACAGAAAGAGGCTATTCAAAATATCCATCATGTCTACAAAGCTTTTCTTATTTTAATCTCAGGTCAAATGTTATTATGTTCTTTTTTTATCTCAGGTCAAAATCGTAGAAATTTACCAAGACCCAAGAGAATAGCATTCTGGATAAATGCTCCCTTTATTTTTTTCAAACTAGAGCAACTGTAGGAGATAACAATGTTGAGGTCTCTTCTGGAGTTTAAACTCATTTGCAGTTACCTATAATGTCTTTTTTTTACCCAAATGTTTGCAATAAAATCACTAGAAAATTGGTTCAAATGATATCACAATTAGTATATTCCCATAGTCTTCTTTATCTTTAAAGACATAATGAGAGGAAATAAAGGCCCATATTGCAAATCATTCTTAATTGCATAGATAACAATTTATATATGAAAAGATAACTTCAGTGAGTAAAAAAAATCCGAGTTAAAAACTGGCCTTTAAGGTTTACTTAGTATTATTCTATTTTAATCTTTTATTTTTTATGCACTAATATCATTTGTATTTCAGATTGGGTGAAATTCTTAAAAGCCTGTTTTATATCATGTACTAAATTATACTTGTTATTAAAGTCTTATTAACTTATCTGTATGTTGTTCAAATAAATAAAAGTACACATTAATTAAATTAACATCATGAATAAAATATAAATTTGATTTAATTTATGGAGTAGCAGGCTTGGGCCACACTCTGTGGAGCTCAAGGTTTACTCTTTTTTTTTTTTTTGTGGTTTTTGGGTCACACCTGGCAGTGCTCAGGGGTTACTCCTGGCTCCATGCTCAGAAATTGCTCCTGGCAGGCACAGGGGACCATATGGGACGCCGGGATTCGAACCGATGACCTTCTGCATGAAAGGCAAACACCTTACCTCCATGCTATCTCTCCGGCCCCTCAAGGTTTACTCTTGACTCTGTTTTCAGGAATCACCCCTGAGACCAAACTGGGTGCCAGGGTTCTAACCTCAGTCAGCTACATACAAGACAAGCTCTTTATTGCTTATATTCTCATGTATGACCTTATTTAATTTTTTCTTTGTTTCTTGGGCCACAACTGGCAATGCTCAGAGGTTACTCTTGGCTCTGGGCTCAGAAATCTATCCGGGCAGGGTTGTGGGACTCTATGGGATGCTGGGGATCAAACTTGGATCCATCCTGGGTTTGCTGCATGCAAGGCAAACACCTTGCTGCTGTGCTATCATACTGCCCTCATAATTTCTGAAGGTGAACAATATTGATAACCTGTATTTCTCTATACTTTTTATAAAATATATATTTAAATAATCTTTATTTTATGCAGATTTTTGTTGCTAACTCAATCTTATATTTAATAGTACTCTGAGAATATTAATAATTATTTGCTATTATATTATCTTTTAAAGTATATTAGTTTCATATAAAAACTTAGAATTAAGTAAACCACCAATACACAAAACTGGATCATATATTATATTTCACATGTACTAAAATATTCAACTCATCCTGCATTTCCAAAATGTTAATAATTTATATGTATTGTAGAAGTAGTCAAAACCTTAAAACGCAGGTTATTTTTTCAAGTCATCATGGATAGAATCTAATAATCTCACCAAATAAATTGTAGTTTTACAAAAATCTTAAGAATTGATCAAATATTTAAGTGTCTGTCATATTTAAGTATCTGGTTTGGTAACTAATTTTTAATTGACTTATGGCTTATCCTCATAATATTCTTACAGACTTAACTTTTATTTACTTATAACTACTTATTTTTAGCTAATTACTCCCCATTTATATTTGATATTTCCATTTTGTTAGGGAAAATTCCTACCAAAGCACTGGTGATTATCTCAATTCTAAACCTATCACCAAACACACCTAGAAAAGCAAATTTTCCATATAAGGATACCAGAAGACTTTAGCTATTCGTAGACACTACCAATTTCTGAGATTATCCTTTAGTTTTATTAAAATAATTTTATCAATAGAAATTAAACTAGAATTTTAATGTTGTACTGTATTGTCCCCAGCTAAAGTGTATGATTCAGCAGCATTTGTAAATTCATGGCTATGTAGTATTATATAAGCTATAAATAGAGGATTTTAAAATATAATTTCAAAGTGAAAAAAGTCAGCCATTTTCTTAAATTTCATTATATGCAAACCACCGTGGAGAGAAAGTAGTGAAAAGTGTTCTGAGACTCAAACATAGGAAACAGATCTAGCTATGCATTTTCCTTTGTTTAACAAAAAACAAACAAACAAACAAACAAAAACATGTTCTAATATTAGATCATGGTACGGAAGAGTGCTTAATTTAACTTTGAGCCAACTCTTTTTCAGCTTGTACATATTGTTCATCTAATTTTTGACTTTATTATCCAGGTGAAAATCCCAAATCTCCTATGAGTTCCTGATTCTTTCCAACTTTATATATTTATATTCCTTTTTGAGATGTGAATGGATGGATGAGGTTAACTTACCTCTGTCCTAAATCAGAGCTGGGTATTTTAAAACTACATTACCAAATGTTCTCTTTGTTCTTATTTTCTGTTCACCTCTAGGAGCCAAAATTCTCTATATGTTGACATTTATATTTGATGACAATTTTTTACTGAATAATACACTCCATGAGGACTGACTTTGGAGCCCAGTTCCAGGAGTTATGTTTGAGTGGAGCTGAGTCTGCCCCCCAAAATAACAATAAAAATAAAAAAGGAACATTTATTATTAAACAAAATATTATGTCATTGAAGGATGTCGGTGGTTTGCTGGTTTTATAGATGCCTCTGTTTCACTCATTGGTGGTTGGACCACATAACTTTAAAACTTAAGAACATGGGCTGGAGTAGCATCCTGGATAGGGTGTTTGCCTTGCATATGGCCAACCCACTTTCAATCCTTGGCATCCCATATGGTTCCCTTACCCTGCCAAGAGTGATTTCTGAGTGCTGATCCAGGAGTACCCTATGCACTGTTGGGTGTGGCCTCAAAATAAAAAATAAATAAAACAGTATTTAAAAATCTCTTCTTAAGGACTTATGAACACATAACTTAAAAACTCTGCCTGAATCATCACAAGGAGACTAAGCACTGTTTGAGTGGCAATAGCAAGCTATCACTTATTACAAAATAAAAATGGTAGCGAAAGTCATTGATGTGTAGAGTATTATTTATGCAGCATTTGCTGCTACTTAAAATACAGGTGAATTTAAAGACAGACACAACAGTGGAAACAGCTCTAAGCGGAAAGTCAGAACTCTCTTTGGAATAGAATATTCAAAGCTTTCATGAGAATTTTCCTGGCAATAGTACCTATACTATATATAATTAGAAACTAGAAGGATGAAAAGTAGACTATGGAATGGAAAAACAAGAAAAGAATAAAAGGGCTGGAGCGATGCTGCAAGCAATAGGGCATTTGCTGGCACACAGATGACCTAGGACTAAGGGCTTTTCGAAGACTCAGCAGACCATATGGTTACCCCAAGCCAGGAGCGATTTCTGAGTGCATAGCCAAGAGTAACCCCTGATCATCACCGGTGTGACCCCTTCCCCAAAAACAAAGAAAACAAAAATTAGCTACATTAACTAGAGGTACATCTATTTCCTAATTATTGTGTAATAAATTAAGACATATTTAGCTTCCTAAAGTTATTCCCTCTCTTTTTGTGTCTTTTTGTGGGGTAGCACATATGGCTTTTGCTCAGGGATTATTCTAATTCTGTGCTCAGGGGTCTCTCTTCTGGAGGCGCTTGCAGTGCCATGTGAAGTGCCAGGGAGTGGTCAGTGTCAGGTGCATGCAAGGCCAGTGGCTTACTTCCTGCACTCTCTCTATCCAGCCCCACTTCCTTCATGTTTTATCCACCACAACTCCAGTGGGCTTTACTGGATCTTATTTAGAATCCTATCAGACCAGACACAAAGTGTCAACTGGGCCAGTCGTTAAATGGGAGGCTCTGAGGAAGCATTCTCTGTCTTGGATGATCCAGATGGTTGATGGGATTCTGATCCTAATGGCTTTGGAATTTAAAGAACCCCTTTTTGCTGATTAGCCCTATGGTGCTTCCTTATCTCCCAGACATGAAACATATCCCATCCTAGTCAAAATGCCCAGGCCAAAACTGAGATAGATATGTGAGAACCTTCTTATGTCCACATCTCAGAATTGTCTCTTTCCTCTCTGAGTTTAAGGCTCCTAATGTTTATGCTGAGCTCACTTGTATCATTCATAATTTCTCTATTTTAGATTCAGCTGCTCTGTATAAAGGCCACTCAATTTCTACCTGCACCCATGATGTCCCCTTCCCAAAAAATGTAAAACAGGAATGAGGGTAATCATGCAATTTAGCAGAAGCAATCAGGGGTCTCAAACTCATATTTACCTGGGGGCCACAGGAGGCAAAGTCGGGGTGATCCTTGAGTGTAAAGTCAGTAGTAAGCCTTGAACATTGGGGTGTGTGACCCAAACAACTAAAACAAAACAAAACAAAACAAAACAAAAAAAGATTCCTCTAGGGCAGGGCCACAAATTGTTGTACGGAGGGCCGCAAACGGCCCGCAGGCCGCGAGTTTGAGACCTGTCTAAATCCCCTATGGATATACTAGTGTTATTGAATGTGTGTGTTTTAAGTGAGGAAGTAGAATATTTAAAAGTGATGAAAGTTTGAGATTTGATAGTTTACAGTATTATATTTATTTATTATCAGTTGTGACTTTTGGACAACATCTAATGTTTTTTTTCTTTTTATAATTTACTCATATAGATCTCAGGGATCACTCTAGATAGATTCAAAGACTTATATATAAATGCCAGTGTTTGAACCCTAGTCGTCTGTGTGCAAGGTAAATGCTCTAAAAGCTGTCCTTTTACTCCTGTCCTAAAAATACTAATATTTCATCCAAATAGACTTTCTTTTTTTAGACGGTCAATACTGTTGAATATGAGTTATCTAACTTAAATTAATTTTTAAAATTAAATTAATATTGGAAAAATAATATAATTTGTCTTTTTTTATAAAACTTAGTTTAAGCTTTATTATTCTATGTAGTTAATAACTGTGGTAATACTCTCTACAAACTGCTAAAGTTACATTCAACATATTCCGTTAATTTTATATCTTTAAATATGGTATACATGCAAACAGTTATGTTCAAAATAATCTCTCACACCACATAAGTACAAAGAATGTAGTAGAAAACAAAGATGCAAGCCTGAGACACAGCCCCCAGTGCACTTCCAGGAGTGATTCATGAGCATAGACCCAGAAGTTAGTGTTGTATAATGCCAGGTATGGCCCAGAAAACAAAACAAAACAAAATAACAGATGCATAGAAACTGATAGTGGAAATTTCAAATAGGAAAAATTTTCTAAACGTATAATTGTTTTACAGCCGGAGCAGTGGAGCCATGGTAGGAGGTTTGCCTTGCATGCAGCGACCTAGGACCTACAGCTATTTGATCCCACAGTGTCCCATTTGGTCCCCCAAGTCAGGAGCTGTTTCTGAACACATAGCCAGGAGTAACCTCTGAGCATCACTGGGTGTGGCCCAAAAGCAAAAAAGCAAAACAAAAGGTACAATAGTTTTAAAGGTTTAATTTTTCAATTTCTTTGGGAGACACTTTGCCTTTATGTAGCAAATTTAAAATCCCTAATGACCTTTAAATGTTTTTAACATTTAAAGCAATTCATTCTCACATAGTCATTACCTGGCACATATTACATATTCTAAAATAATATATGATATATATAATCTTGGGTTCCACAAGAATGCTAAATAGCATTTTACAAAGATACCAGTTCAATTTTTATTAGATAAATTCTCATCCTTTTTTTGCTCTATGTATCCAAGACTTCGGTTTCTGCTCTTTTCTCCAGAATCTTATTTATATCTTATAATTATTATATCTTATTTATCAAGTTCATCATATTTTTCTTAAAAAACATTCTTAAAAATTTTGCTGTTGTCTTGTTCCTTTACAAAAGTTTGATAATTCACAAGATCTATAAAAATCATAGTGTTTGATTATTTTATCATATAGAAAAATGAATTTGATTCAAGCATTTTGTATATTTCTTTTTTACTTAAATTTTCAACTATCTATTTGGGGGATGAGACATGGTTGAAAATGCTATGGGATTACTCCTGGTTCTGTTCTCAGAGGAAACTTGGAGGGCCCCGGTAAACATGTGGTACTTGAGATTGAATGCTACTTGGCATCAGGAATGCAGACATCTTAAGCTCTATATTATCTCTAGCTTAATGACTATATTTTTGCTACTATATAGAAAAAACTGAATGATAAGCTTATTTTGTCCTTATCTAAAGAAGATTTCTGTTTGATGTACTAAATAAGTACACTAAATAGTCTCCCACCAGCAGGTAAATTGGGATAAATTCTTTAGATATTGCCTTAAGTTAACCTTTCCTTGATAATAAAAACAAAATAAAAGAAATGACAACAACTACATCCAAATAGTATCAATATTATCCATGATTCAAATGTCTCATAGTTTTTAGACTTACAGAGATGAATACCTAAGTGGCTTAGCAAGCTCTTATAATTAAACGTGGCAAAGCATTTTTATGAGATAGCAATTATAATATGGGATTTTCTCTTCTTTGCTCCTACAGACACTGTGGTCTAACTCAGTTTCCTTCTTCATTAAATAGAGCACATACTGAGCAGGAGCAGTTAGAGATGTTTTCCTTCATAAAATCTATAAAGTCATCATCAGTATAATATTAAAGGTTATGCTTATGTAGATATTTTAATTTTTCTTATTTTTTTGATTTTTGTACCACACATTGAGTTGCTCAGAGATGACTCATTTCTCTACAACAGAGATTATCAAACAGAGAACCCAACTCTGTGTTGTCTATCAACATTCAAGTTGTTTTATTTTTCTTATATAGGTACCCAAACTTAATGTAAGCAGGAAATTTGGCTAAGGAAGACTGTGGTGAATAGTTTTCTTCTATTATGTATGTGTCCTTGTAAGCAGAGAGCTTCCCATTATACAAGTATATATTCAATTTCCTGTTCTGTTCAAGTTCCTCCTCTTGAAAAGAAATCTTCCTTGAGTCTGCTTTGTGCTATCAATTAATTTCTACTAATATCTTCTTGGTATCTAACACTACCTTATCAATAAGATTTTTGTAAAAAAACATGTGCAAGGTTTCTCTTTTCTTAAAGATTATGTGTATTCACCTATATGGTCATGCACTACTTTGAAATATTCAAAATCAAGGTAGCCTACACAGTAAAAATTAATTTCACATATAGCATTGCACTCTCATTTTTGCTGATTTTCAAAAGCATTTGGAGAAGACATTAGTTAAGTATATTGAAAGCTATATGCCTGCTAAGAATCCTTTCTTGGGCTTTAGGGTATAGCGAGTTCAATCAGCAATGACTGTCAGATTAGATTTGGATAACATTTAGTGTGTATGATCGCTGGTATTTCCTTTATCCTCTCTGCAATGAGGATTAATTGGGTTCATGACCTCAGTAGGAGAAAAATGCCAATAGTTGTGCCCAATGGACATTTAAGTTCCAGACGTTATCTTCTTGTGGCAATTGTGCTGCTCTATACATATTAAAAGGGACCTAATAAACTGAAGAATGGACTAAAATGTATAATTAAAACACTGAATAAAGCAGGCTGTTAAATTGGTTTAGATAATGTGGAACCTGACATTTTTTAGCTCAGTAGCAGTGGTAATACATGGAAGCATCTATGAGCAAAACACAAGTTTAAAAAATAAAATTAATGGATAATGTTACAAATAGATTTGATTTTCCTTTTCAAAGGAAATTAAGGTGAGGTTGGTTGGCTCATGCTCAATTATGTGCAGAATGCTCATGGCTCTGTGCTCAGAAGTCAGCCCATTGATGCTCAAGATCAAAAGTTTGTCAGCCTCATGCAAGGCAAAGAAAAACCCTGACCTGTGAACTAATCTTTGGCTCCTTTAAATATCATTTAATCATTAAGTTAAATTTTTATGAAGGCAGTGATCATGGGCTAATGTGTGATATAAGAAATAAAATATTAGAAGTGATAGAACTTCATGAGAAAATAAGTTGTCAGCATTCTGAGAAATATTATGAGAAAACAGGACTAAAAAATAAACCTAAAGTTAAAAAGTTGTTTTAAAGTAGAAAGTAAAATCGTGCTGTATTTATGTGACATGGTTCACACAGACAAGAAAACTTAAATTTGCCCAAAAATAGTGGATGGAAATATGCAACCTTCTTCACATGGACAGAAAAATTAATTTGCCAAAAGTAACGTTAAAAAACGAAAAGACAAACTTTTTTGGTAATTCAGTACCCATTTAAGATAGGTCATAAGAAAAAGAGAACTGCAATAGATTATATCTTACATAAAGAAAAATTGTACTTGTAATTCAATATTTCCCTAAGCATATTTTCTCTAAACATGACATCTAAACATTTGCAAGGAGAGACTAGGTTGGCATTTTCCAAAAATGGTACTCAAAAAAAAAATCCAACAAACCTATGATAAGCTTACTAATTAACAAGGGAAAGAAAAACAAGAAATACTATACTTTAGTCTTTATTTTTAAAAATCTAATGCCATATCCAGTCCCTAGTATGGTGTGTGTGTGTGTGGGGGGGGGGGTGTTTGTAAATTGAAGGGTGAAAAATAAATAGAGATTCCTGCAGGTATAAAATGTATACTTGAAGCTTAGAGTCAGAGAAATGATCTTGGAAAGATGTGATAAATTTAGTATTATAAAAATCTCCACTTGAGAGTGACAGGAAATTGAAACAAAGTGTAAAGAAAAAGTGCACTCTTTAAAGAACCATTTATAAATGTCACAGTATCAAGGAAACCTATTTCTAAAGGCAGAATTTCAATTCATTTTGGTATTAGGTGTCAGTGACAAGTGACACAGGTCAATCCTTAGTCAATGACAAAAGGCAAAGGAAAGGCAAATATTTATAAATATACTAAATTACTCATAGAAGGTCAAATAAACAACAGTTACTTTTTCACTCAACCCTGAATGTCATAATTGCTTATAACTCATCCCAACCTTAGAAGAAAAAGAAATTCACGTGTTATAGCAGTGGGACCTGCCTGGTTCTGTTCCCCAATAATGGTTCCTTTTGGCCCAGTTCACAACAAGAATTGAATCGTGGGCATTCAGATAAGAGAAAATTGTTGGTTATGACTGTCTTTGCAAAAAAGTAAGCTTCTTACTCTAAAGAAGGTAGTACAATTAAGAATCTAGATTATGTATTTTAGTATATTAAATAACATGAGGTTTAGATAATGTGTGATTCTGTCTGCTGTAACATTCCAAGAACTATGAACACGCAACTACAATCAAAGGGTAATTTTTCATTTGATTATGTATACTCATAACAATAATAGATAGCCAAAGCGAAATAAGACTATTTAAAATATTAAATATATACAAAATGTCCTATTTCAATACAATATAGTTAATATTTGTGGAAATGTTGCTATATGCATTCTGGATGAAAATCATCACCCATTTTTTTAAAAATTTGAATAATACTGCATATGTAGTTTTATGTTATAGAAAAACTTAGAAGTATTCTTAATAATATAGTCATAAAATATATCTAAATATGAAGTGAATATTAACTGTATAGTCACCACAAAATGTTTATCTTTTAATGAATAGTTTTTACTACTAAGTGACTATAGTTAGTGACAATACTATTAAGTAACACTGATGCTTACTTTTTGATACTGAAGTTCATGTTTCTATTAATTATATCACTTTCTAGATTATTTGGGTTAACTATAAGCTTTTTATCTGACTTACATAAAGATAACTCCCTGATTATAAAAATACTTTAAAAACTGTTGATTTATTTTAGTTTACAATAATTTCAATAGTATTTATCATCATTAATAAATTATGAAGGATCTAAAAATATAAAAATCAGAAGAAATATAATACTCTTTTTGAATACAGTCATTCATTTTTAATTTTTGAATGTATATTCTTTTATTTCTTTTAAGCATTGTGTATGATCAGTGGTGATATAATTCAAGGCAGAATTGCTAAAATATAAAAATAAAGACATATCTATTAGAAAAATACTTCACTTTTGATGAAGAAATTTTAAGCAATAAATGTGTCAAGTGCTAATTGCATTTTAGCACATAATATGATAATATATTTAAAGATATAAGACATGACTTGAAATTGCTAGATAACATGCATGATGTACAGGGCTATAACCTCTCAGGAAATTTTTCTTTTTTTTTTCTTTTATTTTTGGAGGGCCACACAATGTGGCACTCTGGGGTTATTCCTGGCTCTGAGATTAGAAATCACTCCTGGTACGCTCTGGGGAACATATGGAATATTTGGAATTGAACCGGCGTCCACCATGTGCAAGAAAAACACCCTATCACTGTGCTATCGCTAAGGCCCTGAAATGTAAGTATTCTGACAAAGATGCACATTTTACTTTATGTCACTATGTATATGTTTATTAAATTTTACAGACTATGTTTGCTTTATCCAGATATCCAACTAGCATAATGCAATCAATACATTTTAAAATGCAAGAATTAAAGGCATATTCTAAAGTTTAGAGAATGCAGGTAATTACATTTCCATTTTATTTTACTTGTAATGTGGGAGTGGGAAAAATTACTTGGTTTCCCTAGATCTACATATTCTTTTGAGTTTTTTTGTGGTTAAGTGATGGATACTTTCTAGACAAAAAAGATATTAGCTTTGGTTTCACAATTTGATCATGGATTACACATTCATAATTGACTTTGATTTGCATCAATAAGGGAATAGTGAATGCTCCCAATTTCTCTCTGCAGACAACATTTGCCCAGTTAATTGCTCGGCTTTAGATTCAATTTCTAGGGGCTGGAGAGGGCACATCGGTAGTGCGGTAGGAATCCTGGCATCCCATATAGTCTCCCATGCCCGTCTGGAACAATTTCTGAGCACAGAGCCAGGAGTAACCCCTGATTGCCGCCGGGTGTGGTCCAAAAAAAAAAGTTTATAATCAATTACTAGTGGATTTTGAAAGATATGGGAATAGCGATCAAAGGTATGTTATCATTGAAGATTTTATGATGTAAAGGATTTTATTTCTTATTTTCATACTAACCCCTAGACATTTTATAGCACTATAGGAGAACAACAAGTTTATTTCACTGAATATACATGATTAATGCCTAAAGATTTAAGACAAAATGGCTTCTCTTTTAATTTAATGCTAAGTAGAGGCAAAAATAATGGAACATGCTGAGACACCTTCAATTTTGAAATGTAAGCAATGATAGATTCCATACAGAGAAAAATGCAGTGATTTTATGCAATATTCTTTTTCAGTAAATCATTTTTTTCTGAGCATATCTAAAATAACACATGATTCTTTTTATTTCACAAGAGAAACAAACGCCATTAGAGCAATTGCTTCATGCATATGAAATGGTTTGGAAATTCGAGGCAGCATTTAGCATGGCTTCATTTAAAATGCAGGGTCTGTTTGTCCTCGTTGACAAGAATTGGCAATTAAAGTCAATTAAGAAGAAATAGAATTTAAAAATTGATTAGGTCTTATGTGCAATGATAAGTTAACTTTTGCTAAGACAAGTTCTAGATTTCGATATGTTTTATGCTCTTGAAAGTCCTTATTGTTTTTCTCATTTATAAAGGGAAATGACAGAATCTATGGTCCCCATATCCCTGGACTTCATTAATAATTTAATGAGCGAGGCTCCAAACTGATCAATTTCTTTGTCCTTACCTAAGCATTTGGACCAAATGAACCACAAGAATCACTACTCTTTTGTGGCTTCTCTGCAGCATCTATCTCCTTATTAACATAAACTTTGTAAGTCGACAATATTTGCTAAACTCCACCATATGCAAAACACAGTTATGTATTATGATGAGATGCAAGGGAATAAGAAAATGCAGCTCTGCTACTTCCGGGGGCTGATATTCCATGTTTCTGCAAAATTTTACTAACAATGCCATTGATAATGCTGACTTCTGCATATTCTGTTTCCCTTTATGAATCAAATCAGTGCATGAAAATGCTTAACATTGACGCATACAAAGAGACTCTGAAAGTTTAAACCCCTTTATGTTCACTGATGAGTCTTCAGAACCAGTCATCTATGCCATTTATGTCTTTGATTCTTTGGTGATTAAATCTTTATTTAAAAAGTATTGTTCTGATGTCACTCTGTCTTATACATATTACCCATAAACAGACCATAATTGGACATTTAAATTTAAAATAGCTATCAAACTTTTGATTTTTCTCTCCTACCATTCAGCTTTTTCATAGACAATTTTATTTTTGCTTAAATCAACTATGTAATTTAAAATGATACATTTAAATTTCTCAGGATACGATAATGCAATGGTAATATACAAGACACTAAACATGTTAGAAACCTTAGAAATGAACTTTTCAAAATTTGGAGGCTGAAAGTCCAAGATGAAGCTCTGGTCTATTTGTCTATTTGTGTGTGGTCTATATGTGAGGAGGGAGGTTGGGTAGGTTTACTGTGGAAAGAGAAAATCACTCTAAAGTATTCAATTAAAATATGTGTGTCCTATTACTGGGACCCCATTTTCAAGCTTTCACTTAAATATGATTACCTTTGAAAGATCTCATCTCCAAATATCCATACCACTGGGGATTTCTTAGGGTATTAATATAAAAATAGGGAGTTTATATACATTCAGCTAACAACACTGAAAAATGTATGCTTTAGAAAGATGTTTAAGATTGTTCTTTAACATTGTTATAAATCTATACTTTTTAAATTAATAAATTAGCCAACAATAAAATAATAAAACTGAAAGTTCTATAGTATATCTTAAAGCAAATTAAGTCCTATCAAAATTTCTGCATTTCAATGGCAATTTAAGGATATTAGTTTTCAATTTGAATTTGGGGCCACACTCTGTAGTGCTCAGGGCTTAACCCTGGCTCTATTCTCAAGGATAGTGCCTAGTTCTTCTCAGAGATCCATATATAGTGTGAGAGATAACCTTGCAAGGCAAGCATCTTAACTTCTCTCTCTGTCACCTAAAAGTCATTTTAAGTTATTGAGCGAACACACACACATATACATAAAATATATAGAAATATATATAATAATATTTAAGAGGAACATTAATGTTGCTCATTGGTTATCACTATGTCTTGAAAGTCAAATAATTATTCTTATAAAGAAACAAAATGTAATGAAGAAATCTTTTAAAAGAAAATTAAGGAACTGAAAACGTACTTCAGGGGTTAAAGACATGTCCTAGCATCCTGCTGACAAGAGTTCAGTTCTGGTGCCTCATTTCATTTTCTGAAATCCCAGCAGTAATAGATCCAGGAGTAGAACCAGGAGAAAGCATTGAACATCGCTGGGTTTGGAAAAATTTAAGTTTAATATAACAAAGAGGGCCATGAAGTATAAAGTGGTGAGTAACAGCCTTCCAAACTTGAGATAGGGGGTCTTGAAATGTGGCATACATTTAGGTCAGTCTCGCACTGTTTGGAAGATTGAGCACCCACAGATTTTGAATGCCACAATAAGGTACTTAGTCTCTGGTATGCTGCAGTATTTTGTGTGAGGACTCTATTGAAGGGTACATACTCCGTGAGCAACACAACTAAACAGCACAAACACCGCAGCTAGGAGTCAAGAAAGATAGCATAATGGGTGGGGTGTTTGCCTTGCACACAGTAGACCAGGGTTCAATCCCTGATATTCCATATGCTCCCCCTAGCCTACCAGACTGATATCTAAGTGCAGAGCCAGGAGTAACTTTGAGTCACTGGGTATGGCCCCCAAACCAAACAAAAACAAAATAAACACTACAGCTAGACAGAGGGTCCCCCTGTAAGCACAACTAAAGAATGGCTTTGAACTACCTCGAGCGTATGTGTGTGTGTGTGAGAAACATCTTCACATTTAAAAATATAGATAAAGTTTTATTTTATATTTATTTTATATTTATATTTTATATTACATATATTTATATTTTATTTATACATTATATATTTTAATATTATATATCTATATTTATTTTATATTATATGTTATATTATAATTTATAAAATATATAAAATATGGAAATAATGCAAAAAAAGAAAAGTAATACAAAATATACTTTAGGACTGGAAGTTAGCATAGTAGATAGAACACTTACCTTACACACACCCATTTGATCTCTTGCAACCCATATGTTCTTCTGAGTTGATCAGGAATAATTGCTAAGTACAAAGTTTGAAAAAATTTCTATTTCTTCCAATAGATATTTATTAATATATATATGTACTAAGTTTATAAATTATAACTAAAGCTTTGCAATAGTCAATTTTTATATATGAGTACAGATTTTGTAAGAAAATAATGAGTTGTGGAGAGAGTAATGCTAGATGAATATATATCTGATTCCCAAAACAGTGGGAATTTTATGCTAGATGAAAGAACTTGAAAACCAAGAGTCATGAGATGGGAAATGGTAGATAGTAAATTCATCTAAGTGATAGTTTATGGAAGAAGAAACAGGTATTTGTAGCTTATATTTATAATGCTTCCTCTTATATCATGGGAACAAAGATGGGATTGTGAAGATTGAATCTATATGTGACATGGCCATAAGAAATCTAGTTTGTCGAATCCACAGATAATACCTGAAATATTCTAGGAAAAGAGAGAGCAAAGAAGTGAAAAGGCTATAAGAAACAAATAGAAGCAGATTGTAGGGCATGGGCCATGCTTGTAGTCAACTTGAGTTTAATCTTAGGCACTCCTATAATACCCTAACCCAGCCAAGGATGATCCCTGAGCAGAGAGTCAGGAGAAAGCATCTAGCACTGCTGAGAGAAAATTCTTCCCCTAAATAGAAGATAAATCACAAGCAAGAAGATGGCAGAGTTTCTTATAAAGAAATATATATATATATATATATATAAATTTCTTTAAGTACTGTCATTATAAAAAATGTTCATAATCGTATTTTAGTCATCAAATTTATATCACCCCTCACCAGTGTAATTTTCCTGCCACCAATGTTACCCATTTCCCTCCTCCCCCACCCCCTGTCTATCCTCTGGACATGTATTCTATTTCTCTTCCTCACTATCATTGTCACTATAGTTGTTGATACAGTTATTTCTCTAACTACTCTCACCACTATTTGTGGTAAACTTCATATCATTGGCTTGTCTTTTCAGCTCTCATCTCTGGGGATTATTATTTATTTTTTATTATTTAGCATTTTATATATATATATATACATAAACTTTCACCAGTGCAACATTCCTAACACTAATGTCCCAAGTGTCCCTCCTCCCCACCCCACACTAGCCTGTACTCTAGACAGGCTTCCTACTTCCCTCATTTAGTCACATATTGTTATGATGGTTCTCAGTGTAATTATTTCTGTGACTGCACCCATCACTCTCTGTGGTGAGCTTCATGTTGTGAGCTGGACCTTCCAGTCCTCTTCTATTTTGTCTCTGAGAATCATTACACAAATGTCTTTTATTTTTCTCAAAACCCATAGATGATTGAGACCATTCTGTGTTTATCTCTCTCCCTCTGACTTATTTTACTCAGAATAATAAATTCCATATACATCTATGTATAGGAAAAATTCATGACTTCATCTCTTCTGACGGCTGCATAATATTCCATTATATATATGTACCACAGTTTCTTTAGCCATTCATCTATTGAGGGGCATCTAGGCTGTTTCCAGAGTCTGGCTATTGTAAACAGTGCTGCAATTAATATAGGTGTGAGAAAGGGATTTTTGTATTGTATTTTTGTGTTCCTAGGGTATATCCCTAGGAGTGGTATAGCTGGATTGTATGGAAGCTCAACTTCCAGCTCTTGGAGGAATCTCCATATCATTTTCCATAGAGGTTGGACTAGACGGCATTCCCACCAGCAGTGAATAAGAGTTCCTTTATCTCTACATCCTCTGTGGATTATTATTATTATTATTATTATTATTATTAAACTCCTTTATTTTTCTAAAATTCCACAGTTGAGTGAGACTATTCTGTATCTGTCTCTCTCCCTCTGACTCCTCTTACTCAGTATAATAGTCTCTATGTCTATTCATGAATAGGAAAATTGCATGACTTTATATTTTCTAACATCTATAGTATTTCATTGTGTAGATGTACCAGAGTTTCTTTAGTTACTACTCTGTTGTTGGATTGTTTCTAGATTCTGGCAATTGTAAATAGTGCTGCAATGAATATAGAAAAACAGAGGGCAGAAAAAATATTAAATATATTCTGGTTAGAGATGCAAGTTGAAAGTAATAATGTCATCATGTATGAGAACTCTGTGTGAAACCATGTGGTCAGAACATAGGATGAGCATTTGAAGAAAAAAATAAATTCAAAAAGATATGATGCTCACTTTAATTCTCTGCATAGGGATTCTTTAATAATCTTCAAAAACCAGCTAATTTCTTCTATAATGTGGGGTTTATTTGGCTCAGTTATGCTTTCTTGATAATCAAAGAAGTATATTACATGGAACACAATTAAAATGATCTTGTTGAATTAAAAATATTGAAAATAAAGAAAAATGGTTACTTTGCAAGAATTAGTTCTGGACAAAAAAGAGAACATTTGTGAACAGTGGTTTGGCACTTTTATATCTGAAAAATAATAGTGGTAGACCTATTTCTATTATTATCTTATCATTATTTTTATTATAAAATAATAAAGTATTTGGGATTAGAGCGATAGTATTGTATCTCCTACCCGCAATATGATTCACTGGCCCCTCCAGAAGTGATTTCTGAGCAGTCAGGTATAAGCTCTATGGATATATGTGAAACAAACAAACAAACACAAAAGGACAACTTATTACTGTTACTAACACTGATTTTGAAATATAAATTTGTTTTTCAAAATTCAGTCTTAAAATTACTAAAAATGAACAACTAGGTTTTATTACAGCAAATAGTCCTTTGCCTTGTATGTTGTAGACCTAGTTGATTCTAGATTCAGGAATAACAACTGAGCATCTGGAGATGTCACCCAATGTTGCCCCCTTCAACACCAAAGTAAACAATGCAAAAATTTTGGGACAATGACCAGAAATTTTTTTATATTTATTTGTTGATAGATATTAACTAGAAAGGAATATTCACATTGATGTATTAAATACAAAAATTACTTTTCCAAAAAGAGACAAATATATAAAATAGTTTGACAATACCCAAAAATAAATATGATAGGGCCTCAGAAAAATAATACAATGGGTAGTAAATTTGCCTTGTATGCAGCTGATCAGGGTTTGATCCCATTTAGCCAATCCGGTGTGATGCCTGTGGGAAGAGCCAAGAGTAATTACTGAGATCATCAGGTATGCTTCTGATAAAATAAAAAAAAAATCAAGATAAATAATGACAGGAAGAAAAAAAGAAGAATGAAAGAAGAAAGAGAAATAAAAAGACAAAGAAAGAAAGGAAGAAAGAAAGAAAGAAAGAAAGAAAGAAAGAAAGAAAGAAAGAAAGAAAGAAAGGAAGGAAGGAAGGAAGGAAGGAAGGAAGGAAGGAAGGAAGGAAGGAAGGAAGGAAGGAAGGAAGGAAGGAAGGAAGGAAGGAAGGAAGGAAGGAAGGAAGGAAGGAAGGAAGAAGAAAAGAAGAAAGAAAGAAAGAAAGAAAGAAAGAAGAAAGAAAGAAAGAAAGAAAGAAAGAAAGAAAGAAAGAAAGAAAGAAAGAAAGAAAGAAAGAAAGAAGAGGAAAAGAAAAAAGAAGAAAGAAAAGATAGGAAAAAAGGAAGAAGGAAAAGAATAGGAAAGATAAAGAATGGTATAAAAGTAAAGAATAAAGAAGAATAAGGAAGAAAAAAAGGAAGAAAAGGAAATCAAATTTAATTCTTAATTTTTGTTTTACAGTATTTAATTGCTCTTCATAAATGTTTATAAATAAATGCTTAAATTCTGAGAACCTTATTACTCTGTCACTATGTAAAAAATTGAGAAAAGTCTTAGAGAAAGTGATTTGTCCCTGGAACAGCACAAGGTCACACACATGTGTAGTAACCACCAGACAATCAAAGTCAAAAGCCCTGCCCAATTATACAGACGTACAAGAATCTGCAAGCTGGAGAAAGATAACATAAATCTGAACTTGAGTATTAGTTCCGTAGGGCTCTTATCAGCCTAGAAGCTTGTTAAATATAATATGTCTTTATATTTTAACATTTAAAGAAATGTTAATAATTTCTTTCTCTAACTATAGATGACATTCCTGTTATAAAGTTATAACCAACAGCACACACACATATATACATACATACATACATATATATATATATAAAGAGAGAGAGAGAAAGAGAGAGAGAGAGAGAGAAAGGTTATATAACAAAATTATATAACAAAGTTTTATCAACTCACACACAATGTGTGTGTAAACTATTTTTCTAGAAAAATGTCAATTTAAACATTATTCATGGATTTAATGATTTAAATTTTTAAATTACATTTGTTCCTCAATCAAAGTAGATATTAACAAGATGTTTTTCTTAAAAAAATTACATGATTTCTAATTTATATCAAAACATAAGAACTAAGATTCTTTTGGATTTTAAAATGTTACCAATGATGAACTGAGAGACAGATTTTACATACCATAATTTATTTATTATTTTTAATATTTCACTTATAGAAGCAGCCCATGGGAACAAGAATAATTAAATTCTCACCAGTTAAATGTGTAGAATAATTGAAGATGGCAGAATCTCACATGTGCACAAATCCTGAGGCAATTCACATAAATAAAGCCAGGCAACATAGATGGGTCAGTTTGAGATCATAGTTTAGCAGTTTTGAGTTAAGAAAATAATGGCATAAAATAAAACTACAAAACATCTACTGAGGCCAATGCAATACTTTTCATTTGTAAGTAGAAATTTAACAAATAATTTGGTAACAGGCTAATAAGTCAGTCCTGCATCCAGAACCTTTCCCCCAATGTTATCCCTTAATAACTCACCTCTAGTTTTTAAATATTCAGATAAAAACAAAAGACAATTTGGCTAGTAGAAATATTTGTGAGTAGCAATAAATCAATTTCAGCTAGATTATATGCAAAATGTGGAGCAATTTAAAATATAGCTACAATTTGAAGTATTGTGAGAAGGTATTTAATTATAGTGATTTTATTTAAAGAACAAAAACAGGGGCCTGAGCAAAAGCACAGATGGTAGGGCATTTGCCTTGCATACCACAGACCCAGGTTCAATCCCGGGCATTCCATATGGTCATGAACTCCATCAAGAGTGATTCCTGACTGAAGAGCCAGACGTAAGATATGAGCATCACTAGATGGGGACCCAAAACAAAAATAGACAAACAAAAACAAAAGTTAATTCATCTTGTTTAGCATTTTTATGCTAAGGAGACATTTAAAATAGATGCACTGCAAAGTCAATCTTGGAGTTCTCTGTCACATACAAAATAGTGCTAGAGTTTTAAAAAAAAGTTAGTACAAAAATAAAATAGTGCATTGTCAAAAAAAAAAAGCAAGAGAGTAGGAGCTATCATACATAGTATAAGGATATTTTTTTTTTGTTTTGTTTGGCTTTTTTGGGCCACACCCATTGACGCTCAGGGGTTACTCTTGACTATGAGCTCAGAAATCTCTTCTGGCTTGAGGAGACCATATGGCCTGGGGGTGGGGTGGGGATCAAACCACCTTCTGTCCTAGGCTAGCGCTTGCAAGGCAGACGCCTTACCTCTAAAGCCACCACTTTGGCCCCAAGAATTTTTGCCTCTTATGTTATCCACTTGGTTTGTTTACAAGTACCATTACAGTTTGATTCTTGACCAAAAACCATTGAACCAATACAGAACCAATATAAACCCCTG
Source organism: Suncus etruscus (assembly GCF_024139225.1). Classification (NCBI taxonomy): domain Eukaryota; kingdom Metazoa; phylum Chordata; class Mammalia; order Eulipotyphla; family Soricidae; genus Suncus; species Suncus etruscus. Next base: position 108,603,273 of record NC_064851.1, read on the forward strand.
AGAACCACTAAGTGTGTTTGCCTTCTAACTAAACAAAATAAAATAAAAATAGTAAGAAATTAATTACAGTACATAGTAATATATAATGAATTGTTGGTATTATGGAGAAGTTAATTTCAGGTAATGAGATAAAAAATGATGTTTAATGTCAGTTTAAATCTGTTGTATTTTTTAATTTCATTTTAATTAATAAACAAAGATATTTCTGGTAAAGACACATTTCAATGAAAGGATCATAGTTATTATCCTAACTGGAAGGCTGGAAATACAACACAAATTATTGAACATTTTGTTTGGCTCAATAAGGTAAACTACAATTAATTCAAAAAGAACCCTCTTGTTGGGGATGAAACAGTATTCTAATGGACAGGATGCTTGTTTTGCACATAGCCAACATGGGTTAGATCCCCTGGTATCATATATGATCCCCAGATCCCTGCCAGGTGGTATTCCTGAGCAAGGAGTCAATAGTAAAAGCCTATAATCAGCTCCTTTAAAGAGTTCCATCAAAAATTATAGTGCATTTGTGTAGTAGTAGTTGTTGTTAATATAGACTGCACTTATTTTATATTTTAATTCATTATAAAGTTGGCATGTCATTAAATGTTTCCAATTTTAGACAAGACAGCCCTGAGGAAGCAGTCCTGTAGGCTATGTTATAGAATAATTCCACAACACATTAGATTGAGAGAAGGAATTATGTTATCATATTAGCTCAAGCTAATAGGAGCGACGAGGTCTACCAGATTCTGAGAGCTCAATAACAGGGAATTAAGTTGGTTCGTCATAATTATTCACCTTGCGCTGACAATTTTTTCTTTTTTTCTTTTTTTTTGGTTTTTGGACCACACCCGGTGATGCTCAGGGGTTACTACTGTATATGCACTCAGAAATAGCTCCTGGCTTGGGGGACCATATGGAATGCCAGGGATCGAACCACAGTCCATCCTAGGTTAGCGCGTGCAAGGCAGATACCAGATAGGTTGTGCCACCGTTCTGGCCCCCTGAACTGACAATTGAAATAATAACAGTGATAAAGTCTTTCTGTTTTATCCAGGAAGTGAATAATTATAATCCCACCACCCCATAAGGGACCTGGATTAAGAAAATGTAAATTCTGGTGCAGAGAGCTAGTTTAAGGGTTAAGGCGTGTTCTTGCATGTGGCTGACTCTACAGGATTTTACTCTGAGCACTGCATGATTCACTGAGTACCACCAATAGTGGCTCTAGAAGACATTGTTGGGGATTCTCCTGAGCTCTGCTGGGTGTAATCCCCCACATAGTCAAATCTCAAAAAGAAACAACAAAAAAGTAAAAGCATCATATCAATCTGGCAATAGCCCAAAGGTAGATAGACAGCAATTGTGTCAAATAAGAATCTGAAAGGCAGTCACATGCACTATAATGCATATGAAGGCTCATGAGGTGTTATATAAATGAATTAATAATGGAGCAAGATCGATAGCACAGTGGTAGGGCATTTGCCTTGCAGACAGCCAATCCAGGGTGGGCGCTTCATGATAAAGAGATGTTTCATAGCCATCTAGACACATTCTGTTTATGATTATCACTTCTCACATCTAATAGGGATGATAATGGCATCTGCCATCTAAGGAATAAAGCTTGTCTTTCAGAAATATTCAAGCCAAGATTGTAATGAGCTCATATCACAAATGACTTGAATTAAAAACATCATTCATCTAGGGCTGGAGTGGTGGCACATCGGTAGGGCGTTTGCCTTGCATGGAGCTGACCCAGGATGGACTGTTGTTCGATCCCAGGCATCCCATAGAGTCCCCCAAGCCAGAAGTGATTTCTGAGCGCATAGCCAGGAGTAACCCCTGAGCATCACTGGATGTGGCAAGAAAATCAAAAAAAAAAAAAAAAAGAAAGAAAGAAAAGGAAATGAAAGTCAGTTGTGGGTACATAGTATTTTAAATATGTGATATATATTAAAATTGATAAATATGTTCAACATTTATAAATATGTTAAACTTTAAAACAAAAATAATTTGGATGTGTGTTTTCTCATATTAAATTGTAAATTTCTTTTATTTCTATTGATTTTTTTTGAGGACACACCTAGCAGTGCTAAAGGATTACTCCTAGCTCTGCACTCAGGGATCACTCCTGGTTATGTGATCAGACTACATGGAAATCAGACCTATGTCAGATGTGTGCAAGGCAGGTGCCCTCCTTGCTGTACTATTGGTCTGGCCACCTGGATTGCAATTATCATGATTAAAGTATTCTGCCACTCAAATTTTGTGGGGTTTTGTGTGTGTGTGTGTGTGTGTGTGTGTGTGTGTGTGTGTGTGTGATATATTAATCACAGGCATATTGCTAATTTGGAAGCTTTTAAATTTTTCCTATGCTGATGTAATGATATGCTTAGGATAAAGTATATACTTATAAGGATATACTTAGGATAAACATATTTAGGATTGAACTATTATTGACTCTGAGAAGTTGAGCAGATGGATAAGACCACAGGTCAGATAAGTGACAAAAACTTTAAAAGCCAGAATGCTTAAGAAAATATAAATCTTTATACTCTAACTAAATGATTCTTTCCACGGTTGTGAAGTGTCAAATTTTTCATTTTTCCCTCCAAAGTGCCTCTTAAAATAACTTCTTTTCAAAGAATCACAAATTCCTGTATGTTAATTTTAGTCTAAGAAATATTTTGGATTTGACATTTAAGTCCTTATTTTCTCAAATTAAAGCTTTGAGGAATCAAGAAAAAAATTATTTGGCAACACCAGATGTTCAGTATTATTTAAACTGAACATCTGGATATTTTCCCCCTATTTTTATCTAAATGATTTGCTCTTGTGTGGTTATAATCATTCTGTTCACTGTAAAAATATCAGAAGCTCCTCTAACAATGGGTGAGACCACACTTGATGCAATATGTCTCTTTTAAGATGATGAAAATGGAGCATACCTAAGTGGCTTCGTTTTAAGTGTCTCTAGCGCTGGTACTATGTGTCATTTTGCCCTTAAAATATTTTGAAATTTTATAGAAAAGAATTAGTTTAACCTTGAAAATAATAGCAGGAGTAGTCAAAGAGAATGACTGATGAATTCTATTAGAGATTATTTGGCATTAAGGTGCCTTATCCAACATAATTATAAACATCAGGTGAATTAAACCTAAGCACTATCTGATAGAAATCTATGTACAGCAATAGTTAGAGTTTCATGCAAGACAGAATATAAAGACAGCTGTATCTCTATTACCTTTCCAAATAAAAATCTAAGCATCACTATCCTGTAACAAAATACAAAAAAGTATCTTCTTACAACTGTTTTCCTAGTTGCCCAAAAATAGCTATTAAGTCTCAAGAGCCCACTTATGTAATTGGAAGAGAACACATGGAGAATTCAACCATGTCACAAGTGCCATTTACTGTGGTGATGTCACACAGATTCAAACTGTCCCTGTGTATTCCAGAGGCCTGTTCCTTGGAGCTTTTGTGATTAACTTAATCCTTATTAGTAATGCATGAAGAAGTCAGTAGCCTGGAAGACCCTGTTTATATTATTGATGGATCCTGCCTGTGTATGGTGCCTTGTCAGGAAAGAGTTGGTCCCTTCAGCATTCTTGGGGGCTTTATTAGAACTATAGTTTTAAATATGAAGTAACTCTAAATGGACTCACCCCTGATCATTTGAAAGAGGATCACTAATTCTACCTTATGTTTCCAAAAGAACAATTTTTGTCTTGTTAAAATCATAGTTAATGAGTAAGCATATATCCAAAACATAGCCACAGATTGTGCTAACAGAAACTAGTTTCAAGAGAATGTAAATGACTTTGAAAAGGAGTTAGAAATAAGACTGGTAATATTATTTTGTGTAATCTTTTCATGAATTGAAACAAAAATAAGGGTGACCTCTGCATCATGTTTGAACGTATATATGTGGACGACTGAAATGAGCATATTAGAATTCCATTGTTTACATTCATTTAACATAGTTTTCAGTAAAATGAAACACAATTTTTGCCGACAATATAAGCATGTAAAAATTGGTAGAAGAATGTAATTATCTCGTTGAGAAAGGTCACTAAATTGGTTACTAACATTTTACTGTCACCTAATTTTGATAGAATTAATCTTTACTTTGTAAAATATAGAACCTACTTTATTCTTGTCTAGTGAAAGAAAATGCTGTTACATTTTGATATTTCTAGGAGTGTAGAATTGTTTTTAGAGGGCAGAGAATAGTTAAGAATATTTAAGAATTGGAAGAAGAGAGTTCTTATGTAGAACTAAGTTATAGTTTTTAATATGAATACTTTTCATTTTACTTCTCTCTTCAAATTCATAAATTACTTGTAGTTTCTTGCACTTTTATTTCACTGTTTATTTTACATTATTTTTTCTTTCCAAGGATGATGAAGCATATAGAATCCAAGAATAAATTTGGAAGTTGTCAATATAGCAAGAACCATTTAATCTATGCTTACTGTAAATGCCACATTTTTTTCTTTAAAATTAAATTATTTTCAATATTCCTAATAGCCAAAAATATACTTCTGAGATGTTAGTAATTTTAATAGTGTTTTTAAGTATAAAATACTCTTCTCTAATGATATGATAGCAACTTAATAAGTTGAATAATGTAAAGTGTCAGCTAGGAGATTAATTTTGCTAGTGTATTATAATCATGCAACTTTTAAAATCGTTAAAATAATTACTCTTTTGAAAAACTGTATTTCAAATTTAAAACTATTCATTGGGTATAATTAGATATATATTGGGCAAATTTTCACATTATTTATTATAATTTTAAATGAAAGGATTTATGTATTAAGTTAATATTGAAAGGTAATTCTTAATTCCTTAAATATTAGAACATGTTATGATAATCAAAATCAATTCTAAAGCTATTAAATATGTTGAATTATTGTAACAAAAGCAGAAAAGGTGAATCCTTGTGTCGGATCTTTTTTTATGTCTCACTTTAAAAAGAAATTGTTCCCAAAGACAAATAAAAATGTATTTAGCAGAATGTGAAAACTAGTATACCTTGGATAAATACAAAACACCACTTCATTGTCCTTAACAAACATTCAAATTATGTTCAAAGTATTGTCAAAACTTTCAGCATTATTTTTATTTAACAGACATATACTACTACAATAATTTTATTATAACACATATAATCTCAAGACATTTTTTCTTATTATCATTTTATTTAAAATCAGTGAGTATTTTAATGCTCTAAAACAGCTTGTAGGAAAGGAGAAAGTGAATTAAGATAACATTAAAGCAGACTGTTAAAAAATAATGAAACTAATTTTTGCTTATAACTGTTTCAAAACTGGTTTTGCTAAGTAATATTTGCAGAACAACTGAACCCTGACAAAAATGATCTATTTCTTATAGAAACAGTGAATATTTTAATATTTTCTTTAAAAACAGTTTACTGTAATATAATATTTATGTTTTATATTTTATTTTATTTACATTTATAAAAACTAGAGGCTAAAGATTTTAAGGCATGACTTTCAAATTTTTCAATGTTCTTAGCCATGAAACTTTAAAATATATATTTACATGTAAATATATATTATATGTTATTACTATCATTTACTAATATATAATATCAATGATTATATTGATGTTATAATATATAATGATACATATTATATATGATCTATAATATATGTATATCTTATATACATATGATATAAATTTATATAGTAAATATCGCCATAAATGCTGTTATTTTGTTCAAAGAAAAAAATGACAGTTTATTAGACTTTAGACTCTATCAGAGAGTGTAAAGGTCTTGCCTATATAATACTGAAGAATTCTCTTTTAGTCAATAAAATATGTGTCTAGGGATCGAAGTAGTGGAACAAATAGTAGGGCATTTATCTTGCATGCCTCTAACCTAGGACTGACTGTGTTTGATCCCCTGGCATCCCATGTGGTCCCCCAAGCCAGAAGTGATTTCTGAGCTTAAAGCCAGTGATGGGGTTTGGCCTTCCTAAATGCAGATTTCAGTATTAGATAATGACTGGAGCAATTTATGATACACATTGGTTTCACATCTTGAGTACTAAACAATGTGTTAATGAGGCCTACCTATGTAGGTGGCTACCCTATGTAGTATTGTCCACTGAATCTTATTTATCAAAATTATTTTCCTATAGAGAAAGTAACAGTGTGGATTTTATTAGACATAAATAGAACTGATGAGGAGGAGGAGGAAGAAGAGGTAGAAGAACAAAGGGGAGAAAGAAAGAAGTAGTGAAAAGAGAGAAGAAAAGAGAGAGAAGGGAAATGTTAATTTGCCCAACCCTGTTCAATGAGTAGGTCTTGTAATATAAATCTGTGGTTTGCAGTTGACCGTTTCAGTGGTCTGAATGATCATATGCTTCAGGTCCTAATAGAAGTAAAAAAAAAAAAAACCAGAGAAAAAGGGTATATTGGAATGTTTTATCAAGACATTTTGATAATGCAAACTGAATATGGTATCTAGTATGACTGAATACCATGGTGTCAGATTAGGGTGTGCACTCTTTGTATCCAAGAACCCCTGTAGACAGAGAAACTGAGAGATTGTTTTAAATATAGTAAGATTAAGGCATTAAAACATATTGTTATGAAATGCTTCTGCTGGAGACTCTGGCTTCCAATCATATTCTTCACCTAAAACCATGTATAAGATCCCTAAGACATTATTATAGGCCTCATAGGAAAGGGTTGATTACATACTTGTTTGCTCTGCCAGGGGTCTCAAACTCGCGCGGGCCACAAACGGCCCTCCGTACAACATTTTGTGGCCCTGCCCTAGAGGAATCTTTTTTTGTTTTGTTTTGTTTTTGTTGTTTGGGTCACACCCCCCAATGTTCAAGGCTTACTACTGACTTTGCACTCAAGGATCACCCCGACTTTGCCTCCTGCGGCCCGCGGGTGAATTGAGTTTGAGACCCCTGCATGGAGGCTAAGCCGTTGTTTCCGTTGTTACCAGTGTCTTTCTGGTATAATGGATAGTCGAGGCTTTGTGTTTTTCCTCTTCTACTTGTTTTGAACACTACTCCCCAGTAAATGTTGACAACTACAGTGATTGGAGTTTCTAACCTATTAGACCACTGTATTTGTTCATGGAGTATTACATGTATACATGCTATCATTCTGTGTTAATCATTCATCTTCTGGCTTACTTCATTTAAAATAATATTTTGTATATCGACCCACATGCGGCGAATTCCATGTTTGTATCATTTCTAACTGCTATGTAGTATTCCATTGTGTATAAATACCACATCTTCATGATCCAGTCATCTGTTGTTGGACATCGAGGTTGGTTCCAAATCTTGGCTATTGTACTGAGTGCTGCAATAAATAGTGGAGTGCACACATACTTTGGGATGAATGTCCTTCTGACTTGGAGATAGATAGTCAGGAGAGCAATTGCTGGGTCATATGGTATTGTGTATGTAAACATTTCAATGGGATTATTATGTTACTGACCCTACCCTGATCGGTGATTGTGCCCTACCCTAGGGTGTGGCCTGGCATTCTGCTCCCACCCTAAGGTAGTACCTGATTCTGATACCACCATTGGGTGGTACCTGATTCTGGGGTATAAAAGTATGGGTCTGTGGAAGGCGAGGGCTTTTGTCCTGGGGCTGTTCTGGGGCCTTTTGGCTTCAGCCTCTTCCAAGGAATAAAAGCTGTTTTCTTCAGAAGCCTGATTGCCTGTTAGCTTTCTTCCTGCCGCATTCACCTCAGAACCAAGAACAGCCAGCTGAACAGGGTAACAGACGCGTGGTCCGAGCTGGAGGAGTAAGGCCTCATCCTGATTCCCTCGATCAATCAACCCCATCAAGGGCAGTATTGCAACAATATGGCAGCATAATTCAGGGCTTACTGAGCACTTTCTTCACTGTTTTTCATAGGGGTTGGACCAGGAAGCATTCCCACCAGCAGTAGATGAGAGTTCCTTTCTTACCACATCCCCGCTAACAGAGATTATTCCCATTATTTTTGAAGCTAGCCGTTCTCACTGGTGTAAGGTGGTACCTCATTGTTGTCTTGATTTAGATTTCACTAATGATAAGTGAAAGTGAGCATGTTTTTATGTGTCTATTAGCCATCTTTCATTCTTCCTCAGAGAAGTGTCTATTCATTTCTTCTCCACATTTTTCTATGGCTTTATTAAATTTTTTGGAGCTCACTTTTCTGAGTGCTTTGTATATCCTAGATATCAGCCCTTTATGTGAAGGGTTGCGTGTAAAATTTTTTTTCCCATTTTGATAACTGTCTTCTAGTATTAAGTAATGTTTCTTTGGCCATGCAGAAACTTTTTAGTTTGATGTAGTCCCATTTATTTAGGTTTGATACTAAAGTTCTTGCTATTGGCATTCTATCCTCAATGACTTTTATTGAGTCTTTGAGTGTTCTGCCTATTTTTTCCTCAATAAACTTTATAGATTCAGGTCTGATTTCAAATTCTTTAATCCATTTTGAGTTGACTTTTGTGTAAGGTGTGAGGTATGGATCAATCTTTAATTTCTTTCAGGTGATTATCCAGTTGTTCCACCACCATTTGTTGAAGAGACTGTCTTTGTTCCATTCTTAGCTCATTTGTCAAATATTACTTGAGTGTATATTTGGGGGTTTATCTCTGGATATTCTGTTCTAATCCACTGATCTGAGACTGTCTGTCTTTGTTCCAGTACCATTCTGTTTTGAACACTATGGCTTTATATTAAAGCTTCTGGTTAGGTAAAGAGATGCCACCCAGCTTCTAGTTTTTCATTATGTACTTGGCTAACCTGGGTTTTTTGAGGTTCCAGATAAATTTTATAATTGATTGTTCTAAGTCCTTAAAAATGATGTCTGAATTTGGATAGGGATTACATTGAATTTATATAGAAGTTTAGGTAAGATCATCATTTTGAATATGTTGATTCTACCTACCCATGAGCATGGGATGTTCTTCCATTTTCTTAGGTCCTCTTCAATTTCCTTCTGAAGTGTTTTGAAGTTCTCATGTTATAGGTCCTTCGCTTTCTTCTAAATACTTGATATTTTGGATACTATTTTAAATGGAATTGTATTTTTAATCTCTTCTCTACTTTGTTATTTGTATTGAGGAACACTACTATCTTTTGTGTATTGCATTTGTAGCTGGCCACTTTACTGTATTGGTTAATTGTTTCTAGAAGTTTTACTGTGGACTCTTTAGGGTTTTCTATGTATATCATCATATCTTCTGCAAAAAAAAAAAAAGAATGTTTGAGTTCCTCTTTTCCTATTTGGATTTTTTGATTCCCTTCTCTTGTCTGATTGCTATTGCTAGGACTTCTAAAACTATATTGAATAAGAGTGGAGAGAGTGGACAGCCTTGCCTCGTTTTTTTACCTTAGTGAAAATGCTTTCAGTTTTTCGCCATTAAGGATAACGTTGGCTTTGGGCTTTTTATAGATTGCTGCAAATGAAAATGGAGCACCTAAATTAGCTGTATTAGGTGGCTTATATAATGTTCTTTGCCATGAAATTAAATATCTATAGAATAAACATAAAAGCAAAGTTCATTTTAGATAACCTTTTTTTTGTTCTCAAAAACAATATCATGGATAGATATTGTCCTACTATAAACATGCATGGGATCATAAATTTGAAGTTTAGAGATATGAAAAACCTCCAAAGCCAGTTACAAGCACCATTACCATCTAATTTTGATATAAATATAGAACTAGCATGGAAACAACTACACATTCATGAATGCATATTCATTGTCTGGTGATTATGAAAAAACTTCATAAACTTTCTGCATAACAAATTATAAAACTCCATAAAATCATAATAGCTTTTGTCCCATGTTGTGGTAGTTTAAGTAAAATAGTTACACAACTTAGTTAATGTTAACTTGCTCTGAAGTGCGACCAGTATTTGTTCATTGTCATGGAAAGTTATTTTATGAGCAAAATTTACATAAATTTTAATTGTTCAATCTAACATTAATCAAAAGTATAAATAAAAATAGTAAATTTTGAAATTGAAATGTTTGGTCTCAAATAGAAAACAGGGGCCAGACTATTAAAACAGTTGATAGGGTGCTTGCCTTGCATGTGACTGATCTGGGTTCAATAACAGGTATTTCATCTAGTTCCCTGAACAAAGAGCTTATAGTTACTCATATATATATATATCTATATACATATACATCAATACACATACACATATATTCACGTTAGTATATATACTAATATATAATATATATACTCATATAATATATCCCCATATCCATATCTATATATACTTATATATATTAAATATAAATAACTCTCTCTCAAATACTATTTCCTCTTTTAGAAAAATTTACCTTTTAACTCATGAAGTAAAAACTTAATCAACATTAAAAGTGTATCATACATGCTATTTATAAGCATTTTAAAATACTTGAAAGCTTAAATTCTTGCATATATCTATAATAGTCATTTTCTCTTAGTAAATTGTAGCTACTTCATTCTATATTTTCATTTCATCATATAATTCATCATCATGGCTTTATATGCATGTTTTAACTGCATAGGTATATGCCACTGGACTATAAAATGTCTACATATATGTTTTATTTGCTAAAAATTTATTATCAGTAAGCCATATGACCTACTTCTTTTTTGTTTTGTTTTGTTTTTTGGGCCACACCCGGCAGTGCTCAGGGGTTACTCCTGGCTGTCTGCTCAGAAATAGCTCCTGGCAGGCACGGGGGACCATATGGGACACTGGGATTCGAACCAACTGCCTTTGGTCCTGGATCGGCTGCTTGCAAGGCAAACGCTGCTGTGCTATCTCTCCGGGCCCATGACCTACTTCTTAAACTCAATCAATTTATGTATAATCAGAGTAGACTCTGCAGGCGTTTAGATTTTTGACATTTCTCGTAAGTTAATAGTGAATAAAACAATTCATTAAACTCATAATACTTATAGAAAAACGAATTCATAGAAAAACTATTCTAAGAATGAGTCCATTCTTAGAATTCCAAAACATATTAAAATTATATATTATGTATAATATATTTTGTTATATATACTATTTAAATATAGAATAGAACTCCATCTCAGCTATAATAGTGAAATATAGCTATTCTTTTTTATTCCAATTAAGTTGAATAAAGAAGAATTTGAGTGACCTTCATTTTGGAAAAAGAAATTTGAGAGTATGTGTGTGTGTATGTGTGTGTGTGTGTGTGTGGTGTACACCATTTTTGAGGCAAGTAAACTTTCATTCCACATTTTATGTGTCTAAAATCTAATCTTTTAAACAAGCCCTCACTGGTAAATAAATGTAACAGGGTAGCTTTTAGAAGTTCTCTTCAATAACTTCTATTTTATACATGAAATAGATCATCAAAGATTGAAGATGGAGCTGGTGTATAAAATTTAAGTGAAGGAAGAAAACATATAAAATATCTATAGGAGAAATAGGAGTAAATATACTAGAGATTTGTAGAATGATTCTCAGGCAGGTATTATTAAAGTGTCCTTGTCTGTGGTCTTGAATTTATAATAAAATCTATCAGTATAAATGGGTAGCAATTACTAGCCCATATAGTGTCATGATGGGTGGCAAGTTCAAGATAGAGCTGGAAGTAGACAAAATAGGCTGTGCCACAAATGTATGAAGATAGAAACTGAAAGTGAAGCAAGATAAATAAAGAATTGTGAAAGAAATGAAAAAGTTATATGCTATAAGATACAACCCTTTTGGTTAAATCTTTGAATATGAAAGCAACAATGCATTGAAAGTCATAATGATAGTAAAATTGTAGATAAATCAAAATTGGTTTCTTTGAGTCTGAAAAATAAGTGAAATTAATATTACTGTAGATTAACTAAAAATACTTGGTGATAACCAGATATTTAAAGTTGATATAATAAGAACTACTATGATTAGACTTAAATATAAGAAAAGACTTTAATTTGAGTCAAAAAACTGAAGTGGGAAAACAACAGGATCATTAGTAAACAAGGTTAAAAATCAAATAAAAAATATTGAAAAAATACTAACGGAATTAGAAACCATGATAAATGATAATTGATTATAATGACACAGAAGTCAAAATAATCTATAGATGAGTAGGGGTCATTGTGGGTTTTTAGATTAAAGCAATAAGGAGACAAAGTAGGTCATATATTTGATGGAAAGCATTTGGAAATTTGTGTGAAGAAAAACTCAAACATGTACAAACTATTACCATTTATGGGTAGAGAGACCATAGAATGTATTGAATGACTTTTTTTCGCATGGGGCAAACCCGAGCTTAGTCCTCAGCATCCAATTAGTATTGTCTGGGCATTGCCCCAAAATTCAAATCTCTTATAAAAATAATAAAGAAAAATTTACATGCAGTGTAAAGCATAAAAGCCCTGGCGAATGAACTGGTCATAAATAGCATGTTACAGGAAATTCATCCTTAAGCAGATTTTAGAGATCAAAAATTTAGGAAAAATTGAAATTACATTAAAAGTGCAGAACATGTTGCTGATGACTGTTTCTGAAAACTTCCAAACAAAGTTTTGGGAGTGGTTAAAAGTGATATGAAACAAAGAAAAGTAGAAATATAGATTGATGTGTCAGATCTAAGAGAGAACCAGGAATCTTCAGCTTTGTTCATAGCAAATTCAAAGAAAGAGGAACAAAGACCATCATAAAAAAATCAAAACACTTGAATACATATGTAGGAATCTAAGACCTAAGCATAGAATATCAGTGTCAGAGAGACAATTGAGGGTTGAGATAATTGTCTTTCTTGTGACCCACCTTTGGCCAGGCATAATTTCTGTAGCACTTAGTGGTGTTGGGTAATGCACTTTCCCTCCCCCACCCCACCCTCCAAAAAAAGCAAAGTAAGACCTTCAACTGGGTGGAAGATCAAAGCCTCTAGATGTGTGAATTTTGGGAAACATGATAAATAGCTGCACCTAAATGTTCAATCTGAGATAAAGTATTGCACATAATAGAAAGAGAAGGAAATAAAAAGACACTTGTTAGCTGTCCTAGACTGGAGTCTAATTGGAGATTTGAAAGTATAATATTAGTTTAAAACTAATGATCTGGTGACTTCTAATAGCACATTTATTAAGGAACACCTAATATTGAAATTAGTCAGATTATCTCATTGTTAGACATTGTTAGTAACCAATGTTTTGGAAAATCGAATACCAGTTAATAGAAACTACCTTTCTTGAATTTATCTCTGTATACTATCTTAATTTTTTCTAGGATCTGTCTTGCAAGGATATGTTAGATGTTTCTGCACTTTATCCAGTTTTAGTTTTGTCCTTTTCCCCTCTTCAACTTTAGATCATCTGGCCTCTCCACCAGTAAAATCAAACAAATTATATCAGTATCTTTAAGTAAACAAACCAATGTTTTTTCCCATTAACTTCACCCAACGTTATTTTGCTTCTCTCCAATAGTGCCATATGGTTTGGAGTGTTAATTAATTAAACATATTACATGGGAAAAGTCTTTGGTTTTCTGCAAAGAATCAATGAATAAACTTAAATATGTAAACAGTACACTTGGGAAATTAAGTTGCCACTCACATAACAGTTTAAATATTGTTCATTTTTGCAAAAATAATTCTCTTCTAAATCATTGAGCTGCCATATTTCTTTAAATATATCCAAATCTCTCCAAAACTTATGTAAATTTTAATAATAAAAGTATATCAAAAGCTTGCCAGAAAAATTGTACAGTAGATAGCATACTTACCTTGGATGCAGCCAATCAGGCTTAATCCCTAGAATCTATATAATCCCTCAAACACCACTAGGAGTGTCTCTGAGAACAAAGTAATCACCATGTTCAGCCTGGTGTGTTACCCACTATCATAAATTAAAATTAAAATTAAAATTATATATTTAAAAACAATATTGGGCAGAAACCTTTGCAATTTGACCTTTTCATGGGGGAGAAACATGGAACATTTTTTTCATGTCTTTAAAAACAGAAAGTCATGACCACAACTTCTGTGGGTCATGAGATGTGTAGTTTCCAGATGAGCAATTACTTTTCTACTACTTTTCTTTACTATCAATGTAAAAGTGAAATTTGTGAAACCAGCTAGCTCATCATCATACACAGCTCCAGTGGTCCACAGTCTTTTTTTATGAATTTCCATACATATAATAAATTTACCTGCTTCCTCAATGACTTACCCAAGTTCATTCAATGTTTTAAATGATTTAGAAATCCAGATTATTGTGCAATCCTTCATCATGGCTTGCTCTCTGTCTAACTCAAATGAATAGTTTTTAGGCAAGTACACATTTAGCCTATGGCAAAACAATTATTAAGACAGTCATAAAAACAGTAGATAGAGTGGGTATGTGAACCTCTAATATTGTGCATTCTGGCTCAGTGTTTAGGGATCATTTGGGATTAGACACTGTGCTCTGAAGGAAGGAATCTCCAAGAGTAAGGAAGCACCAGCCAGCCGTGCTTCACCCTAGTGAGTTGGTAGTAGGAATAAATAGCATCATACTATATCAATGATTTGGTTCAAGTCTATTCTGCATAATAATGATATAATGTATTTATCATGTCATTATCATCATAGAATTTCCTGGAATACGTTAACTTGGTGTTATAACTTTACATCAGAATAGACTGTTGACATGGTCCCCAGTTTGAGCATTTCTGTGGCTTACAGGCACAGGATATGATATTGAATTTGTCTGTGAAGTGGTACAGAAGCTGAGGTCCAAAATCTAGTAATTTTCACATAAGAACCTGGCTGGCAGATGTCCAAATTTTTATATCAAGACACTACCAATATAGAAGTAGGTATGATTTGGAGAGCACTCAGTAGTCATGCTTTGCACAAGATCACTATGTAATATATTTTCCTTTCTCCAATGAGCCAGTCTTATAGCATAATACTTATGTCGTGATTATAACTGATGGAACAGAGTAAATATAAAGAACATCAGACAAGGTTGAAGATATTTAAAGCCCTTGTTTTGGGTTGGCTTTTCTGACAAGACTGTCACTTAGACACATTATATGAATTCACATTTTATGCAGGTAGTCCAAATAGAAAAGAATAAACTCAATTATAAGAAATTTCTCAAAGGGGAAATGTTACCTTACTAAAATGTAACTAAAACCTTGTTTAATGTAAATATTATTTTTCAAGTTGTTTTGAGATATGGCTATAGAAGAAGATATTGATGTTGATATAAAATAATATTTTTAAAAATACAAGTGATTTATATTAAAACATGTACTCTATGATTAATTTTCACTTATTAGCTAAATTTTTAAATATTAATTTTTAGATGATGATTTTTAGAAAATCAAATTTAATAAATAATAAATGTGTCTATATACTAATTGGTGTTGCTGATAAAGTGAAAATATGGTCATGAAGTAATTTAGGATTATCATGGATATTTTCACAAATTTGCAATATATAAATTTAAAGTCCTCGTTGTAGTTGCTGCTATTGTCTGCACTTTGGGGTGTACTCCAGAGAATGGACCCAGCCCCAGGCTACAGATGACAAAGGAGGGCTGAGACAGGAGGGCAGGACCAATCCCTCAAATAGTCACTGCCATTTCTTCCCCCACTCCTCCTGATGACTCTCCATACCAGTGAGTCTGTATATTGTACAGGTCTAGGCAGACCAGACCTAGCACTTACTTCCTTCAAATAATCCACAGCCCATAAAAAACAACAGCAAAACAAGGAAGTAGCTTGTAATACTCTGCCCTGCTTTGACAAGTTCACTCAACTAGGAAAAATAAAATCAAAATTGAATAAACCTCTAATCACTTCTAACACAGTAAGTTCTGCAGACCCCTTTATAAAACAACCTAAAACTTTAACACTCTAATGAAAATGGGTAAACTAAGAAAGAGACTAGTGGCCGGGGATATAGAGAAAAATCCTGGCAGGTTTCCAAGTCCACCAAAACACAGGAGCCTAATAGATGAAGATATAAAAGTTGCAATGAATGCCAAGCAATGAAAAATCAAGGAATCACTAGTCAGAGAGATTCAGAAATCCATAGATGAACAATTCAACTCAAAGAACTTTTTTTTTTGTGGGATGGGCTACACCTAATGGCACTGAGGGATTACTCCTGGCTATGCATTCAGAAAAAGTTGCTGGCTTGGGGGACCATATGGGATGTCGGGTGACCAAGGTCCAACCTACATTAGCACATGCAATGCAAATATCCTACCACTTGCACCACCACCCCAGCCCCTCAAAGAAAACTTTAACAGAAGATGAGGGAATCTATACAAATGGAATTAAGAGGACTAAAAACCATCTTAGCAGGCCAAAGAGTTAAAGTCAAACATATACATATTATTCCATTCTGACTTTTTCCCATATATGATTTTACATCACATAAATCATCTCACCCTTTATATTTTATATATTTTAGGATTGAATATTTTACAATAAAATATTTTGTATAATGAATGTAATTATAGTGTAAGTAAAAGTTAAAATTTAATTGAAATTATATTTTATTACTTTTGTTTTAGTTATTGAATATGTAGGCTTTAAATTCTATAAATTAGCTCTTTCTATACTTTATTTTTAATTTAGTATGTTTATTTATTTATATTTCTAAAATTAATTTTATTACATGTATTTTACTAAGAATTATCTCAGTATCAATAATTTCTTGGTCACATGGCATAAACTTATTAACCTACCTACCTTCTGAGGATGATGAGGACCTGAAGGGAACTCGGTCCTCTGCTTCTCTGCCTTTCCTGAATTTTTGAAGCTCTCCTCAGAGCCCTGGGAAGCAAACCCCCCAAAAAAACTGCATTCTGAAGCTGCCCATTGAGCGAATGAGTAAGAACTGGCTGGCTGTGGGGGTTTTCAGGCAGAGTGCTGATTGCTCTACCTGTGTAGACTCCACACTGCTGTGCTTCTTCTGATGGCCCTGAGGACCTGAAGGGAATTCTGTCCTGTGCTTCTCTGTCTTTCCTGAATTCTTTTTTTTAAATATAATTTTTATTTTGATCATAGTGGCTTACATATTGTTGACAATAATATTTTAGGTACATATTTACATAAAATCAGGGGGGATTCCCATCACCAATTATCCTCCCTACACCTCCGTTTTTGTCCTACCTCCCATATCCTCTTCCCTCACCCCCAGGGTTGCTAGAATATGTGGTCCCCTCTGTATCTAGCCTACTACTTAGTAGTCTTGCACCTGTTTGGTCCTGGTGCCTCCCTTATTTTCCCCTCTAACTGGGGGGAAGGACTAGCTAGTTCAAGTTATGTGGGTTTTTAGAAGAAGAGAAAAGTAATAAATTGGGGTAAAAGTCTAATACGCTGAAAATAAGCGGAATTCTTATAGAGGCTCTCATCATCGGTTTGAGAGACGAAGGAGAAAAAGAAGGTGAAACACTTTACCAGTACAAAAAGAAGTGCCAAATATCCAGTGAGGACTCCAACAATAATGATAAGCACCACACACACACACACACACACACACACACACACACAAAAAAAAAAAACCTGATTTCACCTTGATACCAAAACCAGACAGAAATGCTGCCAAAAAAGAAAATTACAGGCCAATATTCGTGATAAATGCTGATGCAAAGATCTTCAACAAAATCCTGGCAAATAGGATCCAATGCATCATCAAGAAGTTCATACACTATGAACAAGTAGGTTTCATCCCAGGAATGCAAGGATGGTTTAACATTCATAAATCGATCAACATCATACACAACATCAATAACAAGAAAAATAAAAATCACATTATCATATTATTAGACGCAGAGAAAGCATTTAATAAGGTCCAATACCCATTCTTGATCAAAACTCTCAGCAAGATGGGGATGAAAGGAACCTTTCTCAATCTAGTTGAAGCCATCTACCACAAGCCAGTGGCAAATATTATCCTCAATGGAGAAAAACTAAAAGCCTTTCCTCTAAAATTCTGGTATAAGACAAGGCTGTCACTCTCACCACTCCTCTTCAACATAGTACTGGATGTACTTGCTATAGTGATCAAGCAAGAAAAAGATATCAAGGGAATCCAGATAGGAAAGGAAGAAGTCAAGCTCTCATTGTTTGCAGATGACATGATACTCTACCGAGAAAACCCTAAAGACTCTACCAAAAAGCTTCTAGAAACAATAGACTCATATAGCAAGGGGGCAGGCTACAAAATTAACACACAGAAATCAATGGCCTTTTTATACACCAATGATAGGGAAGAGATGGACATCCAGAAGGCAATCCCATTCACATTAGTGCCACACAAACTCAAAAATCTTGGAGTCAACTTGACCAAAGACTTGAAGCACCTATACAAAGAAAACTATAAAGCCCTGCTCCAAGAAATAAGAGAGGACACACGGAAATGGAAACATATACCATGCTCATGAATTGGCAGGATTAACATCATTAAAATGGTAATACTCCCCAAAGCATTATACAGATTTAATGTGATCCCTCTAAAGATACCCATGACATTCTTCAAAGAAGTGGATCAAACACTTATGAAGTTCCTCTGGAAAAATAAACACCCTCGAATAGCTAAAGCACTCCTAGGGAAAAGTAATATGGGAGGCATTACTTTCCCCCAAATTCAAACTGTACTACAAAGCAATAGTTATCAAAACAGCATGGTATTGGAATAAAGACAGACCCTCAGATCAGTGGAATAGGCTTTAGTTCTCAGAGAACATTCCCCAGATATACAAGCACCTAATTTTTGACAAAGGAGCAAGAAATCTTAAGTGGAGCAGAAAAAATCCTCTTCAAGAAATTATGCTGGCAGAACTGGTTAGCCACTTGCAAAAAAGTGAACATAGACCCCCAGTTAACATCATGTACAAAGGTAAAATCCAAATGGATTAAAGACCTTGATATCAGACCTAATACCATAATGTATATAGCACAACACGTAGGTAAAATACTCCATGATATTGAGACTAAAGGCATCTTCAGGGAGGAAACTGCACTTTCCAAACAAGTGGAAACAGAGATAAACAGATGGGAATACATTAAACTGAGAAGCTTCTGCACCTCAAAAGAAATAATGCCCAGAATACAGGAGCCACTCACAGTGTGGGAGAAATTGTTCACCCAATACCCACCAAATAAGAAGCTAATATCCAAAATACACAGGGCACTGACAGAAGTTTACAAGAAAAAAAAACATCTAATTCCATCAAAAAAGAGAAGAAATGAACACTTTGATAAAAAAGAAATTCAAGTGGCAAAAAGGTACATGAAAAAATGTTCCTCATCACTAATCATCAGGGAGATGCAAATCAAAACAATGATAAGATACCATCTCACACCACAGAAATTGGCACACCTCACAAAGAATGAGTACAATAAGTGCTGGCGGGGATGTGGAGAGAAAGGAACTCTTATCCACTGCTGGTGGGAATGTCGTCTAGTCCAAGCTCTATAGAAAGCAATATGAAAATTCCTCCAAAAATTGGAAATTGAGCTTCCGTTTGACCTAGCTATTCCACTCCTAGGGATATACCCTAAGAACACAAGAATACAATACAATAATCCCTTCCTCACACCTATATTTATTGCAGCACTATTCACAATAGCCAGACTCTGGAAACAACCAAGATGCCCTTCAACTGATGAATGGCTAAAGAAACTGTGATACATATACACAATGGAATATTATGCAGCCGTCAGGAGAGATGAAGTCATGAAATTTTCCTATACATGGATGTACATGGAATTTATCATGCTGAGTGAAATAAGTCAGAGGGAGAGAGATAGGCACATAATAGTCTCACTCATCTATGGGTTTTAAGAAAAATAGAAGTCACTTTTGCAACAATCCTCAGAGACAATGAGAGGAGGGCTGGAACATCCAGCTCACTTAAGAAGCTCACCACAAAGAGTAGTGAGTGCAGTTATAGAAATAACTACACTGAGAACTACCATAGCCATGTGAATGAATGAGGGAACTGGAAAGCCTGTCTAGAGTACAGATGGGGGTGGGGTTTGATGGAGGGAGATTTGGGACATTGGTGGTGGTAATGTTGCACTGGTGAAGGGGGGTGTTGTTTACATGATTGAAACCTAATCATATCACATTTTTAATCAAGCTGTTTAAATAAAGATATCAAAAAAACTTATTAACCAACAAAGATATTACCACTTAATTTTATTTACAGTATTATCTATAATTTAATTTTTTTATCCCTACATTTGTCATTAAAATTTTCTACTGATAAGTTCATTCTTTTTGAACAATTTCTCATAAATATTTTCTGTCCTAAAAGGAAGTAGTATTTTTGTATAATGTACAGCATGATGTAAGTGATTAAGATAAATTATACTTTTACACATTAATACTTTATTTTTGACTGTATGGAAATCAATGTGAAATAAGAGAATACTTACTTGATAATTTGCTTAAGTGTTATGTTTTAATTTTGAAAGAACCTATTTTATGTATTTATTTAGATTTTACTCTTTCTATTATAGTATATCTGATGTGGAACTAGGGAAGATATTTGATGGGAAGCAAGACATAGGAGAATTACAACTGTGTGCTGCTTTAGAAAAAGTAAAAAAGAACCAATATATTAAAGTCGAGTTTAGTTTTATTTCCTGTTAGATCAAAGACAAACCTATACTAAATTCACCTTTTAAATTCACCTTTTATAGACTAGCTCCATAAACTAATTTTTTTTGATATTCTCTTATTTAGAATGATGTTCATAATTAATCTACAATACCACATTTATTCCCAGTGCACATGTGGGTATATATTTACATTAAAATCTATACTATAATTCATATATATTAACTAGAAATTGACTCCATAAAGTATTTTATAAATTTTTATATTATGAATGTAAGATCAATTTCAACTTTTGCCTGGGAGAATTTAAATTTCATTGTTAAAAATACAAAATTAGTGAAAAATGCATTCTGCCATTTTTGCTTAGAAAGGTTCCCAAAATACAATAAAAAAAAAAAATCCTGGGCAACGGAAGGTTTGGTCTCATTACCTGTTTATTCCATGGATTTGATCAATGGTAATTTAGTAGGCAGAGCTCCAGAAGTCTAAGCTATAATAATTTGATTTGGAGAAAAAAATATATCAATGAAACTAAGTTTGGAGCAGACCAGTAGATTTGACCCAATTAGTTTTTACATTGATTGATATTTAGTATTAGTCCAATTGTACCAATTTCATTTTATTAGTTAAGCAATAAAGTTTTATTCAACTCGAGACATATGGCCAAAGTTACTTCAAATCTTCAAGTAATTTTCATGGGCTCTTCAGAAGTGGTGCATTTTATTGCTCATATTTTACTGGTGTTATTGAAGAGAGATGCTTGCCCACAGCTTACGAGGTTTGATGAGAAAAGCCAAATGAGCAGGAGTTGAGGAATAAAACCACAGCCACCTGAGGGAAGTGCCACACAATTGGAGTGTAATGCTCTCTTGGCCTTTAATTTTGATGAGATTGCCTCTGTTCGGGGGTTAAGTCACTAAGACCTGGCACTAAAGTAGACTGGGTGAGTTATTAAACATAAAAGACCTTCCAGGGAAAGAAAATAGTCAGCCTCAGCTGCAGAAATGTTTAAGATACTAATTATTTCCTAGGAAACTAATGAACACATATGTTTGATTTCTCTGATTTGAGGCTAGTGTAAAAATCAGCATTTTTATTATAAGGCATCAGAAACCATATTATGAGAACCTTTATCTGACTTTTTAAAAAGCAGTTTCTGTTTGTTTTAATGTTTATGGAGCATCACTTGTGAAACTAGAAATATATTTCCATGGCTAATTTAGTTTCATACAGAGATGTATAAAAAAAAAGAAAACAAAACAGAGGGAAACCTTGGAAACTGATCACCCAAATATTTTAAAGATAGATTGAGACACTACTTAACTTTTGTTCTCAATTACTTTTTGATCTTTCTCTAGACTTCCCTATAAAGCTCTTATTCTCCTTAAAGATTTGCTGTATTGTTGTCTGCATAACTTAAAAATGCAAAGACATGCAAATAGAAATATCAAGCACAGAGATGGTCAGAACAGATGTGAGTCATGTAATAGGCCTGCCAGTAAGATTAAGAGCTTGAATTAGATAATTATGTCCAAATTCAAGTCTGGAGGAAGTCAAATGTATAATGGGCTCATCTAGGTTTCTGTCTTGGTCAATGAAAATCATGAAAATAGAGAAGCAGAGAGGTTATGTTATTGGCAAGAATTTATCTAAAGTCGGATAATGCAATCCCAGTTTGATGAGTGTGTGACTGTAGGGTGGAGGGAAGGGGGGGCTAAAGTGAAACTAGGTTTGATAAATGGAATTGTATCTAGAATTTAGCTCCATAAATAGGAAGTAAACACTCCTGAGGAAAAAAGGGAGGGTAGAGAGATCTGGTTTTGAATGGAGAAAAGCTGCCAAAAGACAGGAGACAAGGGAGCCCCGATAGGATGTAAAGATTAGGGACTTCCTGGAGGAAAGGAGCATAGGTCACTGTAACCAGATTTGGGCAGTAGCAATCTCAATTTTGCAGCTATGTATTCATTCATTCATTATTCATGTATCACATAGTAAAGTGGTAAGTGACAGACTACAAATGCATAAAATTCATAGCAGACAAGAATCGCCACCTTAAGAGAATTGCATACAGTTGTAAGGATAAGAAAAGCCCTAAAGGAAAAAAATATGTAAGTATACTTCATAAGTTAGACGGTGATAAGAAGGGAAATAACACCTGAAAGTACTTTCACTGAGAAAATAAAAGAATATGGTCATGAATCAGTATGCACACAATTTGAAGGAGTTAAATAAGGGCTTCAAAAGAAAACATTTTTACTGAGAAAGTGAAAGGCATGAGAGAGAAAGACCCACTTTACAATCCAGAAAGGGGAGGGTTTTACCTGGACATACAACAAAATGAAAAGACGTATTTCTGAGGGGACAGAAAAGAGTTCAGTGCAGCTGCAGCTTAAAAAAAAAAAAGAATGAATTGAAAAAACTAAGGATGCACTTGTAAACATAACTGAATTTCAATTCACTCTGAGGACTTGTAAGCCATTGTAGGGTTTTGAGCTTAACGGGTGATCTAACTAAATTTATGATGCCAGTAAAATTCAGGATGTGTAGACAGGTGGCAGAAAACTGTAGGACCCAGTGCTGAGTTCAATGCCCAGCATCATACCATGAAGATTGTGACTAAGCATAAACGTGGGACCAAAGTGATAGATAGGGAGTTAGAAACACTTAGTAATGATAAAGTAGAAATTATTTGTCTATCAAAAAAATGGATATCAGAAAATTTAAGTTGAAGTCAGCAGAAAAGAAGGAGCATCAGAAATGAACTATTGTTATTCGGGTGGTTTAGAATGCTACTTTTAACTGTATATCAGAAAAGTTATTTGAGAAAAGGAAATCCCTGGTGTTTTATTCATTTCTTTCAGTTTTCCAATCAGCTTGCTGCTTCTAAGAAATGGAGGAATAATCTGCACTCTTTCCAATAACTGTTTAACAAAAGTAATTACTTTTGTTGTTTCTAGGCAGGATGATTGGTTGATAACAAATAAAAAAAAATAAAAGACTGGCCTTGTCATTTTCAAAGCTGCCGTTCACAGTATGACAACAATTCACCTTGTAAATAATTGCTATGGCAGCAGAATTGGGATAATGAACAGCCAGCAAAACAGAACAATAAGTAGTAAGATCATGCTGATGTTGATTTACTTCTTTAAAGCCCGTAATTCTGCATGTTGCTGAGATGTACATATTATTCTGAGACCTAGTTTTCATTGAAAATGTGATTGAGGATATATGCACAGCATATCAGATATGATGAAGCAGTGAAGTTAGATATTATTAGGAAAGGATTATCAGAATAGCTAAGCTCATAGTTTATTCAGATATTTAAGACAAATACAAAGGACATAAAAATACGCCTTTAATTTTTGCATGAATTAATTAATTGCCTCTGCTCTGTATTATAATATAATAAACTTTTTCCAAGTGGACACCAATGACATAAGAGTTTTAAAAAAAAAGCTAGTTTTCTTCTCTTAGCCTAATCTTTAATTGAACAAACAAGTAGAGGTTCAAAAATGATGGATTTGAAGATTTAGTGACATTAAAATCCTATCTTAGAATTACCAAAACTTCTTTCTTGTACAATCTGTCTCACAGTCTGAATTGTTTAAATAGAAAACATATATTTTTTCACATCATCATAACTGCAGTGATGTGTGAAATTTATCTAATTGGAAGAATAATGATTGATTCTTAGGTCAAGCCCAGGGTAATGGCAATTTCACAGCCCATATCTTTACAGTGCTCCTTTTCTCCCAGGCTGTCTTGTAAAACACAACAACTGTAATTTCATACAGCTATAATAAATTGCTTAAAAGTTGGAAACTTGGAAAGAATCTATAAAAAAGATCTCTGTCATACTAATGTTGTGATCCCAAGGTCCACATTTGTTGGTTGGTAGATAGCTTAATCTTTGTTGATCGCCCTACATAAAACCTTGGGGAATCCTAGTTATTTGACAATCTAGTTGACCAAATTATATACATATATGGAGTATGTGTAAACATATTTAAATTAAAATCTACATTTACAGCGCTGGGTATAACAAAATAATAAAAAGCACACATTGATAATGCATTAGTGAATGACATTTAATGATTATTCACTCTAGGTTCTGGATCATATATTTTATGTGCATTTAGTTCTTTTCATGTATGGCATTTAATTCTCAAAACTAGCTGCATTTACTACTCAGGAAAACCTTTTAGTGAGTAGGCTTATTGTCCTTTCCAGAAAGAGGAGGAAATCGAAGCTCAGGAAATTACTTCTCCAAGATTGCATATGATTGCAAACCCATGGAACCAAGATTTTCATTTCGCTGTTGTAAATGCAGTCTCTTTAGAAAGACAATCTGTGATAAAGTTCTCTCTCTGCAATGTGTGACTTGGAGCAAGTCACTTAAAATCTTGGAGATCAAATTTCTTATCTCTAACAATAAATAATTACACTGTACTGACTTCACAGGGATTTTCTGAGGATTGTTCTGAGGAAATGAGTGGAAGATACTCTACAGATGTCTGATGAGTTAAAAAAGATCCTCCCTCACCCTAATCGCAGTTGTGTTTTCTTATTCATTTCTGGCTCTCATCTTTAATAAGAAATCCTTACCACTTTCATTAGAATTTCTGAAAGAATTATTGCAAGATTAATTCCTCTTAGTTCATGACTATATATAACCTTTTTAAGGGTGGGGGTAGGCATACACATAACCCAAGTTTTTTCTTTGTCTTTTTTATGCTGCTTGAAGTAGAATGAGGTTGTGTGACAAATTCTGGCAAATGGGTAATGAATAAAATAGCCCATGCACTTCCAGGTCAAAACATAACAAATTGAGCCTGAGACCTTAATCTTCCAGAAGAGTTTGGGGAGAAACATGTTAGAAATAGTTCCTTAAAGTCCAGATTGCACATGGCTAATCCAGATTCAAACTCTGGCACTACAGATGATCTCTCAAGCCCTGCCAACAGTGATTCCTAAGCAAAAAGTGTCAGTAGTAAACCCTAAGAACACTTGGTTTGACATCTCCACAAAGAAAAAAATATAAAAAGAAAGAAGCATACTTAAATAATAAATGACAAAACAAATAACTGTTGTCCAGGAAAATGAATAAAACAACCAGTGGACAGTGTAACTACGTCTTTGTTTGAGTTTACTTGTGGTATGCTATTCTTGTTTGCATAAAGAAGGAATAGCGAAAGTCTGAGGAAAAGATAAAGGCAACTGAGTCAAGTTCTAAAAGCTGGAGGAAGAGGAGGTGAGGGTTATGGGGGTTCTTTGCTATAAAACTAGAAACACAACTCAGAATATGAGAAGAACACTTATACTTTACTTCTTTGAAAGTAACAAAATTTTTAATTACATTAAAAATGACAGCAATTCTCATTATTTTGAAAATTTTTGCTGACTAAAAGAACATTCTAAAGCAAGGGTATCTTAAAACTAAGCACAGGACTTCCTTCTTTTCCTGGCTTCAAAAAAGAAATAAATTATAACATACTGCATGAATTCTTTAATTAAAGGTTATCTTTTCTTCCTTTTCTCTTTTCCAATGTGAGATAAACATAATAACATTTGAGAATGTGTAAGTGTTGCATAATGTGACTTCATGTCATCAAAAGAACACCTGCTAAGTTTTGAGATTGTGAGTGAATATGATATATTTTCACAATAAAATTCTACTTTTATTTCAAGTGCCAGATCACCAAATCTTAAAAGTTTCTCTAAATGTCCAAATAGAAATGAATCTTCATTTTATACTCTGATAACTTTTTTCTTCTTTTAAATCAAGAGAGCACATACTTTGAAGAGCGAAGCTCAAAACTTTCCTTTGATTCTCACAAGTTTTGAAACTAATCTAACCTAGAAACACCCCCATATAAATTTCTAATTTTAAGATGTATAAACTTGAATTAATAACTTATTATTGTTATTATTAATCATAATACAGTAGTACATATATATCTTTTTATAATTACACTATATTAATTTTTAATAAAAAATAATCAGGCTGAAGAATTAAATATATTTGAATAACAACTTCCTTGGATACATTATTGGAAGATAAAAAGTTTTCATTTTTACAATAATAGACATTAACAAATATAATATTGTACATGTTTTATGACTCTAGAAATGCAAATCCCAACTCTAAAATTAGTCAGGTCTTAAAAATACTTAGAAGGCTTACACTCACTTTTTTCTTCTTCAGATAAATGTAGAACCATGTCAAATAATGCCAGAATTCTTCCTATCCTGAATTAAATTAATGTCAGATATTCCATTTTTCTTATATCCTCCGTGCTAAAGACAATTTGGTTAGGGGCTGCAATATGAAGACTGTCTCTATTAGCAAGGAAAGAACTATGGATTTATTCACATTTCAATTTGAAAGTCATTTGAAGAAAATATTTTAAAGTGTTCTTTGTTTCCAGGTATCTGGAGATTTCAGTCCACAGAGAAATTGACAAAACTTTGTAGTTTATCAATTCTATCTTGAAGAGCTTTTCCAGCTTTGTAAAGTTTGCATAATTGAGTTCCCCACCTTCTCATTCTTTCTCTCTCCAAAAGACCACATGAATTTTTTGACAGTGACCTTGGGGTCTTAAGACAATTAGATGGATCTTATAAATTTGGTCAAACTTATCCAAGAGCTTGAAGACTAAGTATTTCTTTATCTTAAATGATACTGAAACTGAACAAGGTTGTTTACACAGCAATATTTACACTCAACTGTTTAGAAAATTGAAAATGTACTCTATTTATTTCCACAGTCACTGACCATACTTATGTGTAATTAAGAGTATCATATAACTACAATCTTTGGTTTGCTCATAGTTACATGTAACCATAGTTTTCTCTTGAACCTGATTACAAAGCTAAATCTTTTTTATCTAATGGAAAAGTCACATTTTTTATTTTATTAGAACAAGTACTGATGCCAATGGATGTTCACATAGAAAACCATGAGTGAGAAAGACATTTTGAGTCGTGCCCTCTATTCCTGTAGCAAAATTAGATGTGATACACAACACCACATGTTTTCCATCTGAGCTCAATAAGAGAGGACTTTTTCAAGGCAAAGTTTGATTTAGAAGAGAAATGATTCATGGCTTTGAATATATCAACTGCTTTTCTAGTTTCCTAAAAGGGGCATCACAAAATAGAAATTTTCTTTCAGGGTGTAGCATGTCATCGACATGGAGGTTTAGAAACTGTACTATTGAGAAGTACCAATACTTTTGTGCAAGTGCATGTTGAGAGGAAGTAACATAGTTGATAAATCTACCATGACCTACTTCAAAATACTAAAGAAAGCCTAGTGAATTACAAGTCATGACATCATTTGGCAAAGATTTTACTTCTATTTTTTTTTCTTTTACATAAGTCGTAAAATAGCTGAGACATCTCCAGGACATACTTTACCATGATCTCTACAACCTCAGGAGATTTCTTTTGATTTGCTGTTTAACCAGCTACTCTGCAAGGCACTTTCTATAAAAGACTTTTGGGCAAAAGTGTAACCCTCCTCAAATGAACTATTTCCTAATGAAATGTGTGTAATTCCCCTTTTTTGCTTTTTTTTTTTTTGGCTTCATGATAACCATCTCAATTATACCATAAACTTTGATTTCAAAAAACTATGGAAATGAGTATGTGTATTTTCTGATGATTTTCATGTTTCTCAATATATACTCAACACTGTACACAAACAGACTGAAATTTATTGACACAACCACACAATGTTCTATTGTTTAGTTGCACCATTTATTCTGATTACTTTATTCTGGTTTGTTGTTTCTTGCTATAGTTTTTATGACTGACTTCACTTACTCATTATACTAAAACAGTGTACATTTGTTGTGTCTTAACTTTTTGGAGGGTATTCTAAATTTTTTATATATGGTAAATTTTTTTATGATACAGACAATTTTATGACTCAATACTAGGTTCTTAGTCCCAACAGGCTTTTGTATACAACATTATTTAAGCTTTTCTTAGGAATGTTCAAAATTATGTTCAGCTAGTAGGATAATTTTGCTGGACCAAGTTTCTTTAATAGTCAATGCTTCAATGAAGTATATTGTGCCAATTAATTTCAATACTGAATTGTAAGTTACTAAAAATGCAAAACCAAGCTAGGGAGTATTTGAGTTATCAAAATATATTTTATTGTTTTCCCATATTTCCAATTTATTAAAAATCAACTTTTATTTCTACAATAAAATTGACCAATCTCTTAAAATATTATGATATATACCTTGTCTGTCCAAATAATTGCATTTAAAGTAGAAAAAAAATAAATTACAAGAGCCCTGGCAATGATATAAAATAAGTGGTTTTCAACACATTTTTTATGTCACACTGCTGCCAAATTAAAAGTGCCTAATCACAATCTGCATAGGGATGCAGCATGGCTCTGGGGAAATCCTTCTTTTAACAATGAACATGAGATTAAGCAAACACTTCCTGGTTTTTATTTATTGATTCAAACAAAGTGCAACAAATAATATTAGAGAAAAGAAACCATGAGAGTGGAGGAATCTGAAGTCCAAAATGTTCAGATTTGAACAACTTGATATCTTGGTATTATAAACCAATAGAACTCTTGTCATGTCATTAAAATAATTCAGACCTTGAAAGAACAATTGTGATGAGATTTCTCATTTCAAAGCCTCATAAGATAAATAGGTTTATCCTGCCATAATGAGAAGAAAATAGTATCTTCTATGGTCCCCTGTGGGTATCTCTATGCCACCTTTTCCAAAGGAAGTTAGAATAGCATAGCTCTGTGTCTAGGTAGGGGGCTTATACCTTTCTGGAAATTGTCCACTGCTGGAGAGATATGTTTAACAATACCCCACCCTTTTTTCTTTGCTCCTAACATTACCATAGCTTGATGCCAGGGAGTTTAAAGACTCAGGTACAACTTTGTAGTTACAGATATTTTATACATATAATTGGAAATGGTTCTTTGTTGTGAGAGCATTATGCCAGCATTTGCTACTCCGTCTCATTTTCTTCTCTTGCCCAAGAGTTGTTTCCTGAGTTTGGCCTCACACATTTTAATCCACAAATCTCCAATCTCAGACTTTGTTTCCCAGGGAACCTGACCTGTACCTGAAACAGCACAACACTTCACACTTCACAGATGTGAAAATAAATTGGTCTGCATTGTTGTGCCTTGTGAAAATTTTTTCAGGTGTTTTTTGGATATATATTGGAGAAAAAAATAATAGGCAAGCTTATTCTGCTGCTGAGATAAATTGTGATAAAATAAAGCATTTAGGGGTTTGAGAGCTAGTACTGAAAATAAGGTGCTTACCTTGTGTGTGTCTGATCTGAGTTCAGTCCCTGACACTCTTTCTGTTCCCCAGACCACCACCAGGAGTGTTTCTTCAATGCAGAGTTAGGGGTCAGTCTTGAGAACCACCTAAAGCAAAGAAACAAAGCACAGGGTGGATATTAATAAAGATTAGAGATATGAATGGATCTTTACTGTTTATAGCTATTTATAATATGATTGTACCAAAATTAGGTAACTAGCAACAGGGATAAATACAGTGGCAAGAGTATATATTTTGCGAGCTCTATCTCTGGCATATGGTACCCCAGAATTGCTCGTTAATTCCCTAATGTCCCCCAGCATCACCAAGGTGACCATTACAGTCCCTAAGCAATACAAAGCACAAAGGACCACATTCTTGATCCTTAGCACTCAACATCAGGTCCATCTGGACAAGTTTTTGTCTGGAGCATGTCCCTCTGCCCAGTGAGCACTGCTTGACATTACCAATTCCAGTAAAGATAGTAAGCAAGTTAATGAGTATGACCCAAAAGACAAAGGAGCAAAGTTTGTTTTCTTGAATTGTTGTGCTGCTCTCAAGTTCAATTCAAGGACACTAAATTCTGAAGATGAGAGGGAAAAAATGTAATGACTAAGGATCAGTGAGACCAAAAGGAAAAGAATCGGAGGGCCTCTCTGAGGCCAAAGACCAGTCCTATTCATTTTTTAGTCAACAACTTCGGTGCAGTGATAGGCCAGAGTTAAAGCTAAACAAATATTTATTCAAACAGATAAAGCAGATCCTGTCTCCCTCTCTGTTTCTCTAATCTTGGCTAGCATTGGAGTTTATTTATTTATGTGGATTGGGGAAAACACTCTTGATTAAACAAAATACTATGTTCTGCTGTGGCTTGATTGCCAGTGGACCTTGGACAAATAAAAGACTGTAGATTTAGAGTGGTCACTCTAGCTGTGTAATCCTTGCTGAAAGCAAACAGTTAAAGCATTCGAGTGCCTGAAAAAGGGTCTGGCTGATCTTTGCATTTTCTGGCTTGTTTGTCATCTATCTTTTTCCTTTAAAGTGAAAGAATACTTAAGAAATTGTTCAACCACCCAATTACATCCCATTAATATTTTCCTTGGATAAAGTACAGTTTGAGAATATAAGGTGTTCATAAATTAAGCCAGGCAGTTGAGCATTAAATTTAGATGTGGAGGGGGGACAGAGCAATGGTACAGTGGACAGGGCATTAAACTTGAATATGACTACCTGGGTTCCACCCCCTAGCATCCCATATGGCCCCCTGTGTACTGCCAATAGTACCACTAAATTTTATTTATTATTAAATCATTATTTTAAATGATTCAAATTATTTAGTGAATAAAATACTATTCTGGCCATCAAATTCTACTTTTGTAATATTTGGTAGTTGGTAGTAGCATCTTTCAATAAATTTGTCTACTTAAACTGTCAAGTGTATGGTTATTTATACTATATTTTTCTTTTAGTATTTATAAAATTCATAGTGATATTGCTTTCTCCTTTCTAAAATTAGTAATATTTTTCCTATTTCCCCTAATTTCTTGGACATAAATTTATTAGCTTGCTGATATTCTTTAATGCATTTCATTTTCATTTATATTTCTCATTGCTTTTATATTACTACTTACTAATTTCTACCATGGATTTTATCTTCTCATTTCTTATATTTTATTTTAAGCTTGACTTACCCTTCTAGCTTATTAAGGTAAATTCTGTGTTTATCTGCATATTTTATTGTTTTATCCAATAATAATTCTTCAATGCAGGGCCAGGAGGAGTCCCTGAAAATCACTAGGTGTGGCCCCCAGAACAAATCAAAAATTAAAATAAAATGATATACATTACAAAGTTATGTATGAGAAAAAACTTCTAAGGGAAAAGCAAAACTGTTCATACTCATTTTTAACATGCCAATTATAAGTGAGATAAAATAGCTTGATTAAGCAACATTTCTTTTGGGTTGGCTATCGTTTTTTTCTTTTTTTGTAAAAAATAAAAGTTCCATGCCTGGAAATATTTGAGAGTGATACTTTCATTCTGATTCATGATAGGCATCAGTATGCTTTAAACGGCATCTGGCAAGGGTAACTCTACTTCAAAGAGGAGAAATCTAAGTCTAATTTGCACTTGAGAGGAAGCACATGAAGGCCTTCAGTCAATATCGAGGAGTTCATTGTATTTCTGTGTTAAGTATTTGATATACTCCTTTGGCAATTTAGTCACATACCTCATTTGCATGAAGAGTTTTTCTTAAATGTCAGAAGTGAGATATGACAATAAGTATTCTCTTTGATTAGCATGTTCAAAATTTTGCTTGACCTTAAATAGAGATATGCAACAGGAACTCACTTCAAACATGTGAAGTTGGTCTTTATAAATGGAACCAAAAAAAAAAAATCTATACTGACAGTTTAGATCAGAGTGACTTACCTAGTACCAAGGTATAACTACTATGCTAATGGAACAATTTTGCCATCGTTTGCATGTTTTCTTACATTGCCATTACTGAGATCCATTATTTGAAATAAATTAATGCCTTTTCAAAAATGTCTTTGTACTTTTGTGAATTCATAAGCTGCCTTCTCTGTATAAGATATGCATAAAAGGCAATTTTCTGGTAGTAATAATAATTTATATAATACATTGATTTTGTGAAATTTATTACATAATGAAACTTTCTGAGAAGTGTGAAAATCAACAAATGTTTATTGAAACATGCATGCAACTAAGTGAAAATAATGGATGCATGCATAGAAACACATACATATTGTAATTAATCACAAGCCACAGCAGGTTTTAGTGAATTAGAAATCATATTAGATTGAGTTTCATTATTCTATTCAGATGTTTGATATAATTTCTTAAGAATTTTCCTTATACCACACAAACATTAGTCTGGCAGTATAGAAATTGCCTTGTTATAAAATGTCTAGGGACTTTTTCTTGCTTTAATTATTTCTATTCTCATGAAAATATAAACTAATCTGAAGATATATGATTAATATTAATAGGATTTAAAGTAGAATTTAAGTGTGCTTATATTTATGGTTCATACTATTTTAGCTCCATCTTCACGTGTAAGTTTTTCTCCCCTCATCTTTCCTCCATACGCAGTTCAGTGTAAATGAATTACTAATTTACTTGATAAGTTTCGATTTCATCATTAAAAGGATTATTTTCCTGCTGGTTTATATTTGGGACACAGACTCAAATTTTCTGATAAGCAGCTAAAGAGAATCAGAAAGAAAGAAAATGCTGTTGATGATCATCTACCAAATATATCTTTTTTAATTAATTTCTAACCTGCACTTCATTTCCAATATGCAAACAACAAAGAAACCTGTGAGTGAGAATCATATTTAATTGTTGACACTGCTCTGTCCTCAGCAGGGAAATGCTAGAGAGCATCTCCCTTGTCTCTCTTTCTCTGCACACAATAAAAGGAAGGTATCATCTGAATCTTATTTTCTTTAGGATACGTTTATTAGGTTTAGTGATTATTTTCTTAACAAATTGTTTTAAGGGCCACATTGAGATCGTGATGACACTAGTTTAGAGAAAAATAAAAATTATTTTAATTAATAAAAACAGGTATAATGCTATTTTACTCTCTAGATAACCTTCCCATTCATCTTTTACTTCTATGGTATCTTAACCCAAACTGACTTCTGTATAGCAATCTTCTTCTAAGGCAATCCCATACTTATTTTCTACTTATTAATTCCTACCCATTTTAAATGCTCTTCTCAAATAATACTCCTGTTTTTAACATTTTTCTTTGTAAATTCTGCTTCCATAAAAAGTTATCATAATTTTATATCTATAGTAAAAACCAGGGAGAAAAACAGTATCTTCCAAAATAAAGGGTTGCTTGTGAACAGGATGACAATTCAAGTTCTCTGATATTATTAGGGTTGAAACGGGAAAAAAAAAAAATATATATTATATATATATATAAAAGAGAATTATGAGAAAAAAAACAACAACCCATAACAGGCAAGGCTCATATTTTTGCACTTATGGGATCACTTTGTAGACCCTTTTTCAGATTTAATATATATAATGTATAAGGCTCCCCTTGAATCAAAACTACAAGTCTCTACTACAATCATAAAGGATTTTGCGAAGTAAGATTTTAGTTGTCTACCACTTCTTCTCTGTTTTTGAATTTTTTCTACTATATAAAAAGGAATTAAAATGATTTTAAACAAACCTTTAAATGTTCTTACCTGTATATCATGCCTGATTATAGGAAATGTATCACTTACAGAAAATAACAACAAATAATAGATATTATGTAGCTTGGAATGCATATGTGATGTGTTGGTTTTAGTCTGGTTGGTGATGTTGGAAAAATTACTCATTTCAGAAACTATATTTCAGTTTCCTCCAGGGTAAATGCTGATAATAATAGGGACCCAATTTAAGATTTGTTGCTAGAATAATGATAATATAGAGATCTAGAAAATGTTGACAAAGTAGAAGAAATATAGCTCTTTCGCTGTTATAATGCTATTGCTTAAATATTCAATTTGAACAGAAAGACAATATTGACTTCAATATCAAAGGCTGAAAGAAGATTCCACTTTTATGAATGGCATCACACAATTCTTTTTTGGTGTTTTAATATAAAGACTCGTGAAAAGAAATTTTTGGGGAGCAAAGTAGGATGTAATTGGTATAATCTTCTATGACTAGGAACAGTTGTAGATGGCCTTACTGTTCCCTCTAAGTGAAATGGATGCTCAAACTGTCTGTGCAAAGAGAAAGAAAATTAAATATAAGTTCTTAAATATTTGGGGGTTTTTTGGGCCACATCCGAGGACGTTCAGGGGTTACTCCTGGCTATGCGCTCAGAAATCACTCCTGACTTGGGGGACCATATGGGACCTAAAGGATCAAACCGTGGTCTGTCCTATGCTAGAACAGATGAGACACCTTACCCCTTGCATCACTGCTCTGGCCCAGAGTTCATAAATATTAAAACACTTTTATATATAGCTTATTCATTAGCAAGAACGGTAAAATTGTGACATGCTTTTATTCTTATTCATGCTTTGAAGCTTACATGCTTCAACTTCATTCTTCTGACTTGGAGCAAACATGGGACAACATATGCAAAGCAGTTCCCACATATTTTCAGGAAGTAAACACCTAGTTCCATGAAAATAAAATACAGTCACTCCCTCAAAGTAAATAATCTCTCCTCTATCAGAACTCTGTGGCAAAACCAATGCCCAATAAACCAAGCAAGAAAGAAAAAATATTATTATTTGTCCAGGTTCTATTCAACCCTACTTATTCTACCCATGCTCAGAATCAGATATTTTAGATAAGAAACAACACATTTATATGTTAATAATGTCCACAATTGATTGATATTAAAATTATCTTTCGTAGATGTCCAAACACAAGCTCCATTTTTCATGGATGCTGTCACAGTTATGTTCCTCTTTTCCATAATGAATTTTGGCTTATGTTTGTTCTGGCTTCCTGGGAGATAACCACCAAGCCAGTAGGATTTCTGGAATTAAGTATAATGTCTGTTGTTTCCTCTTTTGGACCCCAACATTTGGGTAGCTCATTCCACTGCAGTTCTTTGAATCAGCTTGCTGTCAGCAGGACCTCTAGAAAAAAAGAGTTGGAGGACTGAGATTTGCCATATAGCTCATTCACTTAATCTATCAATCCTAAAGAATGGAATCTTGAAGCACTGAATCTTGAAATCTTTGTCTGGAAACACTTTTTGGAGTATGGCCACAATTCTTTTGTTGTTGTTGTTTGGCATTTTTGGCCACACCTGGCAGTGCTCAGGAGCTACTCCTGGCTCTGAACTCAGAAATTGTTCCTGGCTCAATGGACTACATGGGATCTGGGGTTCAAACCAAGGTCTATCCTGGGTCAACCACGTGCAAGGCAATTGCCTTGTCACTGAGCTACTACTCAATAACATGAAAATGACACATTTTTGAAGGCAACCAAAGACTAGGGGCTTGAAGGTTCTCTCTGGATCTCTTTTTGCTTGAGCCTAAATTTGTATCCTGCTAAAACAAGATGGTAATCAAATAGAATTTCCTAAATGATTGTGACATTTATGCAGTCTACTGAAAGTTTGATGGTCATGTGGTATTGGAAGGTGTAAAACCCACAGCTCTTATAAAGTTTGGTATGTACCTCTCTTCCAATAGAGTAGTTTGAGTACACCTCATTCTTGTAATCCCTCTGTTCGATTAACATGCTCATTGTTCTATAAATAAAATTGTGAATGTTGTAGGATTTTCTACAAATTAAAGCTTACAAACTTAGAAATTGGTGACCTCCACTAGTTATCAACTTCTACCCTCAAGGAACACTACAAAGACTAATTTTTATGTACGTATGTTTTTAAGTATGTATGTATTTATTTATTTTGTTTTATGGACCACACCTGGCGGCACTTAAGGGTTATTCTGACTCTGCACTCAGAAATTGCTACTGGCAGACTCAGAGGACCTATATGAGATACTGGAGAATTAAACCTGGGGTCTGCCCTGGTAATTTTATTTTTATGGATCTTGGTATACTTTTATATGTCTTTTGAATTCTCAGGGCATGTGTGGTTTCACTAGTCTTCAAGAAATGCTAGTTTACCAGAGTATTTCTTTCCACCTCATATGGCAGTAAAAAAGATAATACTTTACAAGAGCTTTATCAGTAAATATACAGTCATTCAAACACATTTTATTTCCTGTACTTTTCCTATATGTTGGCAAATGCAAGGGCTGAGGTATATTATGTTGAACTTTATTCTCATTATTTCTTGTGCAGGATTCTATATATTTCTTTGAAAGTAACAATACTGAATCTGTTCTGTTCTCAGTTCTGTATCAAGCAAATATAAAAGAATAAACAACACCAGAAAGCTTCATTAAATTCCTGGTACCTATTTGACTAACTCCTTACTACAAGAAATAAAATTGATTGAAATCTATAAGGTGTTCCTAATTTTTATATAAAGTAGTTCAGGTTAAAACTGATTCTAAAGATTTAATAGTTTCTCTGTAAATCAGAAACAGTCTATAGACTTGTATGTTTCTAGGTTTAAATATTAAAAAAATTTTGAGATCTTCCTTCCATATACTGTAATGAAAAACTTTGTAAGAAATTTTCTAAAAATATTTGATATCCCATGTATTATTACTTGACAAAAATAATACTTAAAAATCCTTAAAATATTAAGGACATTATTGTAATAATGCCCAGAGATAATAGAGATGTAGGGTCAGAAGGACCCGCTCACAATATGAAGCTCACCACAAAGAGTAGTGAGTGCAGTTAGGGAAATAACTACACTAACGACTATCAGGACTATCTTAATGAGTGAGAGAAGTAAAATGCCTGTCTCAAATACAGATAAGGTTAGGAAGGAGAGGGGGGCATTGGTGGTGGGAAAGTTGCACTGGTAAAGGGGGAGTTCTGTTTATGAAAAACCCAACTATATTCATGTTTTAATAATGGTGCTTAAATAAAGATTTTATATAGAAAAAATATTGTATAAGATTGGTTATTTCTATAGTATAACCACATTCAAAATAATACACTTATATAAGTATTTTAAACCTACGATAACACAGCTTTTGTTGATTCAAGCTTTCCAAACAAACCTTCAATTGATCAAATAATTTAAATGTCTTCTGGGTCTGTTTTTCAATTTGATATATTTTAAGTTTCTTCACTGTTATATTTCATTGTTTCTTAAATTAAAATACACCACACATATATATATTTATAAATTTTACAGTATTCAGGCTTTCTTTGTCTAGTTTGATGTAAAATTTTCTTTGCTCAATAGATTGCACACTCTATATTTTAATATTCATTATTATCAATAAGTCACATTTGAATTTAAAATGTTCATAATGTTATTTTTAGAGGTATTATCTTCTTACATGGCTAAGCATTAATGAGCTTTCTATAAATTAGAAAACTTCTATCCTTTTAAAGACACGGGGTCTAAATATTCCTCTTCCATTCTTTATTACTGTACAGCAGTTATGTCTTGAGCACTAATTTGGCAACTGTTTTTGAAGGCTTGAAAAATGCAGAGTCAAACTAATTTCATAGATGAGGAAAAATAAGAGGCAGAATTGTCGTTGTCCAAGGTCATTTAACATATCCTGCCCTGTTCAGTGATGTGACATTTCAACAGTGTAAGGCTTTTCATCTTAATTACATTTTACATTTTTGAGTCTTGTAACCATATTTTTACACTTCACAATTTTAAATCTTCCAATGCCAAATTTACATCATCTTCATGAAGGAAAAAAAAGTTGACCAATTATCAAGTGCAAATGATAAATGGTCCCTTCCCTCAGAAAGCTTAACTGTATATGTGGACAAAGGCTTTCACTTACGTTTTCAACAATAAAAAATATACTAAAATAAGGCTTTCGCAGTGACTCCATGCTAGTTAATGTTTTAATATAGAAGCATATTTGTAGCACGCGTGGTAAGTCCTTTGGGTCTCATGCATCTACTACATAATCAGCATGTGTCTAATTCTCAGTATTTACACATACAGTGGTTGGACAAGTTCAATTATTTGCATCAGGTGAAACAACATTTAATATGCTTTTGTAACACTGAAATTAATAATAGATATGCTCTTTTAATCTGTTTGGAGAGTATGCTTGGTTTTTATAATCATGTCTTAACGACATTGCAGCTATTTCTTTTTGGATTATGGGCCAAAAAAGGGTGAGAACATATATTTAATTTTCATGCGCAATCTAAAGAAACGCAGTGTTTATTCTTTCATAGCAAAAAATGTGTGTTCGTAAGTGAAAAAAAGTGATTCATGGGATTTCAGGAGTTTTATCTGTTTTATTATTTAAGGTTTGACATCTTCTGACTCATTATTTTTTATTTTAATAAATATGCAGTTAACAACTGCTTTTATGCATTAAGCTGAGTGTAAAGCTCAATACAGTATAACCATTAGGGATTATATCTTAAATATCACTTTTTAGAAAGTTTAGTTGCAGTTGTTAATGCTAAACTTATATTATATATATCTTTATTTTGCTCATTTGAAATAAAATAACTGTGTTAACATTTCCTTATTTTTCTTAGCCCCCCGATTCAGTCAGGACAGTTCTCAAAAAAGGTTGATGGTTCTATTTTATTAAAATATCTTTAAAATAACAAATAAAATCTTCAAAATCCCTATGACCGATCAGAAATAAAAGTATCTCTAAGAGGGGTTTTTTGCTCCAGGGTGACAGGATATGTCCACTATAAAATACTGTTTTTTATGAATTACAACTAAATGCTAAATACAATAAAAGAAAAAAATATCAGAATGAAAATTAAAAGTAGATATATTGTGCAAAAGGAATTAAAAATATTGGAAATTAATTTTAAAAATTGGGATAATTACAATTTTTGTTGTTTTCTTTCCTTTTATTGTATTCCCCAAAGACAATAGAATAGAAGCATAGGTGCATAAGTTTCAAGGGAGTAATGGAAGAAAACATAAGTAAACAGAAATAGAACTGAATGAAGGACACTAATCAGGCTAGAAAAAAATGTGTTAGAAAAATCTTTGGAGGAAAGCAGGAGGAAAATGATTCCACAATTATAGAATAAAATCACACCACTTTCAATTTCCTAAGAACTCAATATATGGTAGAATGAAGAAATATTGCAAAGATTATACAAAACAGAGATTCTATCATTTTAGTATGTCAGAACTCATTTGAGTTTATTGCATGCAACTCAATTAATTAAATAATATAATAATACATATAGTATAAGGAATATATTTAAATATTGCCAATCTATCAAAATAAACTCAAAATATGCACACACTCAAATACATATACCACAACAAAACAGAAAAATTATAGTTGATTTTTAGAAAATAATAGCTGATTTTTAGGAAAGTTGTACAAATGCTGAAATATTAAGACACAAATAGTATAAAGCACCTATTTTAATTATTTTCCATGTGAAGAAAATGAGCACATTTGAAATAAATAAAAATATTAGTCAGTTACCCTAGAAACAAAAAATATCAAATGGAAATTTATAAACTAATACAGTAGGATAGATGAAGCAGAGATAGCCAGACAGTCAGTCAACAAATGCAAATTTTGAAAAGAAGATTTTAAGTTTATATATTAATAAATCTTAATAAATGCATAAAAAGATGAACTTGAAGAGATTAATTTATAACACATCATTATAAAAATTCTAAAAGTAAAGAGAATGGAAAAGTTATAATTATATAGGGGAAAATTACATTCCATATCCAAAAGTAAAATTACATAAATAACTGTATATGTCCCACTAGAAAAAAGAAGGCTTGTATTTAGAACAAGATCTATAAAATGATGAAAATTTACAAAAATAGTGGGTAAAGATTTATACATTAAGCATAATTGTATTTTAGGAATAACTGTATTATATAAAAATACTATATTATGAAAGAAGTCTATAAATATGTTGGTAGAAGTTGTGTTCTAAAGAAAAATCATAGACCAAAAGGGAAATAAAAGTTGGAATTACAAATATAAAGAATAGGCACAGAAGTAGCAAATATCCAACTTAATCAATGAAATATACTTTTTAAATAATGTTGAGTGAAAATTATAATACTAGACTGAAAAAATTGATAGATACAAAATTATTATTTCTATTACAAAAAGATTATGAGAGTTTAATAGTATATACAATTGCAAAGATTAGTTTTTTTTTCAGGTATTTTGATTTTTTGACAAAAGATTAAGAAGAATAAATTTAAAAAGATTAATGTAAATTCAAAAAGCATGGATAAAGTTAGATTTATATAAATGTAGGTTGCAGAAAAGTTGATGAGTAAAATAAAAGCACAGGGGGGCCAGAGAGATAGCTTGGAGGTAAGCATTTGCCTTGCATGCAGAAGGATGGTGGTTTGAATCCCGGCATTCCAAATGGTTCCCGAGCGCTGCCGAAGAGCAATTTCTGAGTGTGGACCCCAAGAGTAACCCCTGAGCGCTGCTGGTGTGACCAAAAAAACAAAAACAAATACAAAAACAAAACAAAACAATAAAACCCATAGAAATAAAATAAAAGCACAAAAGTAAAACAAATCATATAACGATAGGAACTAAACACAACCAGTAAATATTTAATACTACTATAAATGGAGGATTGGGAATATGTACCAGTTAAGCTAAAAAATCCACAAGATAGTGTATCTTTGTCAAACTTAAAAAAAAATCTAGAGGGGAAAACATGAAAATGTACATACACACACGTGCAAATATACACATATATTACACAAAACCATGTTACTGTTTTGACTTTTTTCAAGTTTCTAAAGACAGTAACAGAGGAAATATCTTGAGGGACTGAGTACATTCTTTATATAAGGGATTTGATTCCTATAATTCACAGTTCCCTGAGCACAGAAACAGGAGAACATTTGACGACAAAGGATATAATGAAATCAGAGAAAAATGACACATACTAAATGAAAATAATTAGAGGTTGCAGCAATTTTCCCTAAGTATCTGTGTCATGACGGTATGAAAAAATTAGGGTGGGGAACTACAAGATAATATAAGTGCTGAGATTCTTCCTTAGATGCAGTTAAACTGGCTCTTTTTTTTTTTTTTTATTTGACACTACTTATGGGCCCTTAGCACAACCAGCCTCAGATTCAAGAATAAGCACTGAATTTGGCAGACAGTGGCTGGAATACAAAGGAAAAAGCAAAATATATGTATCAAGAAGTAAATAAATACCAACCCAGAATGCAATACCCAACAATATCTTTTAATAATGAAAGAAATAGAAATTTTATTGATTCTACAAATTATGTTAAAAATGGTGATTTAGGGGCCGGAGAGATAGCATGGAGGTAAGGCGTTTGCCTTTCATGCAGGAGGTCATCGGTTCGAATCCCGGCATCCCCATATGGTCCCCCGTGCCCGCCAGGAGCAATTTCTGAGCCTGGAGGCAGGAATAACCCTGAGCACTGCCGGGTGTGACCCAAAAAACAAAAACAAAAAAAAATGGTGATTTAAACAATGGCTACTCATTCAACTCATGAACAGAGAATAAATTAAAATATCTTATCATTTTTGATATCCTGCAGGATTCCAAATTCTACCATAACATTCTATATATAAAGCACTATATGAGAATTGCTAAACTTTTCTTTACACATAGTTTGGGGTTGATTTCATTTTAAAAATATTTACCTTTTTCCTTCATAGTGAAATAAAACTGATGCCTTATTTTTTAGCCTTTTTTTAAGGACAGACATACTTCTAGTCTTGTTTGGATGCATCCATACAAACTTGAAAGTAGAAAAAAATGAAGTGAAGCTTTATCTAAGACTGAAGTTCACATTTACATCCCACAGCCAATCTTCATCCTTATTCCAGAGAAGGAGTCATAACCATGGCATTGAGAGAATTTTATAATGTGGTGCACTGAGGGGCATGTTCCTAGATTAGGTTTTAACAACTTCTACAAGCAGCAATGAAGCAAATTCATAGGGTGGCTTGTTGAAAAGTCTGTTCCAAGTCTGAAACCACTGTCCTTTCTATATCAAGTGGAAGCAATGAATAGTCAACTGCTTTCATAAACATAATATCCAATGAAATAAATCCTGCATCCACTTAGACTCTTAGCACAAGGTGAATCTTGGAATTGTTGGTTGAATA
This sequence comes from Suncus etruscus, assembly GCF_024139225.1. Lineage (NCBI taxonomy): Eukaryota > Metazoa > Chordata > Mammalia > Eulipotyphla > Soricidae > Suncus > Suncus etruscus. The sequence continues at coordinate 108,645,890 of NC_064851.1, forward strand.
TCTCTGGAAATTTATAAATCACTGTTATTAAGAAGGTAAAATTCATCTATATAATAGAATCAGAATTTTAAGCTGCTCTAGTCAGTTTGAACAAAATTATACTTCATTAGCTACATATTCAAATTATTTTGTACATTTGTTCTTTCATATTTTACCATCCCTCAGTAATTTTGATGCCTTCTATTCTTCTCATTCTTCTTTTAAACAGTGACTTAATAAAAGGATAGCACTCATTCTATCCAATGTATCATTATAGTCTTAAGGTACAATCAAATGTTCTGCCATTCTTATATAAAGTAGTGTTATTTGATGAATATATTTCAGGATAACATACCATGTATTATTTTTACAACAAATAACATATTTTTCATATATAGCACTCAAACTATGCAAACATATCATCTTCCACGCAGAGTATACATTGATTTATTCATTGAGGATTTTAGCTAAGCAGTTTAAAGCCCTAGGTATTCGACATCACTGTATTTATTAAAATTCCATCCTGGTAAGAAAAAATGAGAGAGAAAAAACATAATTTCATTAGGGAGTGATAATTGTCATAAGAAAAATATCATGGTGAGGTAAAGTATTATGATTATGAAGTTCTCTCTGAGGAGATGATATGAATAGAACACAGACAAAAGTGAGAAAAAAATCTGTGGAAAATATCTGAAGAATATTATAAGTAAAGGAAAGCAGCAGGCAAAAATCCCCAGACAGGCAACGGGCTTAATTTCAGGGAAGGGCTTTGAAACCATGGCAAAGGAAGATCAATGATTCGTCATAGGCAAAGAACATGGAAAAAATCCAATTGTATCAGTTAAGCATTGGTAGAGAACACGTTGATCTCAAAGTCCAGTTGCCTATAATTGACACCTTTATTAATGCAGAAGACTAGATCGTGTCAATGAATTTCAACTGGGCTTGAATACATTTATGTTTCTCATCAACTTAAAGGTTCTTTTATTTAGGAACATCCCTCTGGACCAAAAAGGCCTTATTCTATCATAAAGTTGGCTCATGCTGTAATTGACACACACAGGCTTTTGTTTAAGGACAAAACTGCAAGGTGTGTTGTGTTCTCTTAAGAAAAAAAAAAGCGAATCACAAGTCAATTCAAATTCGGTGAAAGAGAAGACTTGGGCTAGAGCGATATATCACACAGTGCTAGGGGTTTGCCTAGGATGTCCGCCAGCCAGAAGTTCGATTCCTGCCACCCCTAATGGTCCCCTGAGCCTGCCAGGAGAAATTTCTGAGCACAGAACCAGGAGGAACCCCGAGTTCAGCTGCATGTGGCCCCTAAACAAACAAAAATCATACAGAAGAAAGGCTTTGGGGAGGAACAACCAGTAGGAGAGGAGAGGAGAGAGATAATTAAGAATGTGTTCATGGTCACTTTGCCCATTCATATCTGGGTCAGGCCATGAGATGAATCAGTTAGTTTAATTTTTCTGGTACATTAAGACATTTTGATGATTTTGAATAAATAAATAAATAAATAAATAAGAGAATGGCTTTGTTTTAGTAGTGTTCCTTGGTGATTGGAGAGTAAATTTAATGTGAGATAGGAGTAATACTAAATCAAATATGAGACTTTTTCTAGAAGATATAAAAATAGATAGCAGAGATTTGGAGATAGCAGTGAAGAGAAATAAATTATATCAATAAATTTGTATTTTGATATTTACACAGATGTTTTATTAAATGAATGTTAATATGTACTAAAAAACTACTGTGAAAGATATGTAAGCCAATAACGATCAAAACAATTAAATAAAAAAAAAGTTTGGGTGACTTAAGCCTGCATATCTCAAGGAGAGCCCCCAGAATATTCAAAGGAGAACACAGATAAAAGCCATGGCATGAAATTAAAAAAAGGCCAACAATGGGGCTGAAAAGAAAGTCATTTGCTTAAGCAAGGTTATAAAGCTCAGAGGGGATGCTGTATTTCCTGGACTAAGGTGCCCACAGTGCAGTTGCCCTTAAACCAGCTTGGGTGACTTACAGGCACTACCCTCCCCACTTTGTTCCAATCTTTCTCCGAGTCTGGTTAACTTGTGTAATTATTTTGCCTTTTTTTTTCTTAAAATTTTCTTTGCTTCTAAGGAAGCAGATGAGATTCTATTTGAGCCTGTCCAAATCAATAATTTTAGTAAAACTCATTTTTATTTTGTATTTTAAAAATATTTAGCCACAATAAAATTAAAAGTTGTCATGACTGGGCTTTCAGGCATACATTATATTAACAATAACCCCTCAACCAGTCTACACTACCCTGACACGGAGTCCAACATATCTTTAAAGGATTGCTGCCATTACATTCAGGCTCTGAGCTATGTCTTGCTGGCTATTGGGTTCAATATATAAATACAGGGTGGAGTTTAATGTAGCTATTAACACTATCTTTCTTTCCTTTTTTAAATTTTCCTTTAATAATTACTTATACACCATGGCTACAAAAATCTGTTTATAAATGAGTTGCACTTTTACAATTGAACCCTATCCTACATCAGAGCATATTACCCACCACCAATGTCCCTAGTTTTCTCTCACACTTCCTTCTTACTGCCTCTTGGGACATTTCTCTCTCTCTCCATCATCTCTCTCTTCTCCTTCTCTCTCTCTCTCTCTCATCTCTCTCTCTCATCTCTCTCTCATTTCTCTCTCTCTCATTTCTCTCTCTCTCATTTCTCTCTCTCATTTCTCTCTCTCATTTCTCTCTCTCTCTCTCTATCTATCTCCCCCCTCTTTTTTGATCCTTTTTTATTCTGTGGCTTGAACTACTGTTAATGAAGGGATACCATGCATATCACTTTATGCTCTTCCAGCACCCAGTTCTTGTACAGAGTTGATTAATTCCAACAGTCATTAAAGTGAACCCCACTCCTTTACTTTAATTGCACTCACAGCTCTTTGTGACAAGCTTTCTACCATGCATTGGTCCTCCTAGCTCTCACCTATATTGTCTCTATGATATCATACTACCCTTTATTTTTCTTATATACCCCCCCCAAAAGAGAGATATTCTATGATTATCCCTCTCCCTGTGACTCATTCAGCATAATAATCTCAAATACATCCATGTATAATCACATTTTATGACTCCACTTTTACTAACAGCTGCATAGTACTCCATTGTGTACATATAAACAGTTCTTTAGCCACTCATTTGTTCTCTGGCACTTGATTGTTATCAGATTCTGGTTATTGTAAATAGTGCTGTGATGAACCATTACCTTTGTTCACAATGTTTCTGGTTGTTGGTCCTATCTGAAAAGAGGCTAAACACACAAGTGCTTGTTGTAAATGTTCTGCAGATAATAATGACCTTTACTCTTAAGATTTCTCCTAAAAAGTTTTCAATTAAAAGATGAAAGTATTTATGCCTAATACATTCTTATGTGTCTGTTAAAAACTGTTGAACAAAATACAGCTTTGTATAAAATAAAATATTGTAATTTTTCTTACATTTAAGGTAAGTGTTAAATGCAGTATAAAATAATTTTTGGATAGAAGTTTAAGTGCAAAAAATGCTAAATTATAAGCTAGAAAAAAACTTAGATTTAGGCATAAAACTTCTACTTCAAAAATAAGGAAATTTAATCAGAAATTGACATAATGTGGAGGTAGGACGGGTTAAGATCAGAATGCAAAATCAGATTTGTCAATTTGAATAGAAATGCATGCTATAGATAGTGTATAACTTTTTTGATCTCAATGTCCAAAATGTTGTAGGTCGATATATAAGGATACTAAAGCTACTCTATAATCCCCAAATTAAAATGTCTATAATTCATTTCTATAAAATCATTTTGTAGTATCCCACTACTTTTTATAAATTCAGTTCTGGAGAATACTTTAAGGAAACATAGCAACCAGCAAGAAATGGGGCACATTTTTTTCTATAAATCTATTTGTAGTGGTGGTTGATACAAATCGAACCCAGGCGGGGATGGGGAGAGAGGAGCTTAGTCTATTTCTTGCCTCATCCTGGCTCTGTGGCAGCTAGCACCTTTATTACCTGAAAATCTGGAAAGCTTAGGCAGTAGAACCTTCGATCACAGGAAAGGCAGAATGCTGTCACTGTTGAGTGACAGGCAGGAGAGCCCCCTACCCCCACCCCCCCAGCTCTCTGGAGAGGCCAGGCCTGGAGGCTGTGTACTCTCAAACTGAATCAGGCTCTGCAAGAAGCAGCTCTGAAGGCCACAGCTCTGCATGATGCCCTGGGAACCTGGGGCAGACCCTGTAAGGTTCCGTCTACCATTTGGCTTTTGGTGAACTCAGAAACCCACAGCCTCAGGCAAGTCAGGTTGACCCTCTAGCACACCTACTGCTCTCCCTGAAATTTTGAACCTTCTCTGTACTCCCAGAGGCCATAGGGTGCTGTTCAGGACCACAGAACTAAGGGCTCCTATGGCCAGACCATGCAACTGAGAAAATCGAACTCATAGGCTCGGGCCCAGCTTCCAGATGAAGGACCCAGAACAGAGCTCTGTCCAGGATACTCGCAGGCCTGGCACAACCCACCAGACCTCTAACTAGGTAAAAGGTACAGTAGCTGCAATCCGCAGCAACATCACCTGGTCCTTATTATCTGCACTTTGCAGAGGATTAATGCCGGCCTGGTGACATGAATAAGTAGAGAACTGAGGAGAAAAGGTGAACTCCAGGATAAACGGTCTCAAAGTAGGAGCCAAAGATATGGAATTCCTTCTTTGTGGTCCATCCCCGCAGGGCTAGGCTCACTGTTTAACTTTGTCTATCTCAGCTGATTAGCTCCTAAGGTCTAAGCATTTTCAGGTTTAGTTCAGACAACGCAGAGTTCCAGGCTCCTGAGCCTCCGGGCTTGCACTTCCAGGACTCCTACTTTTGGGTTTCTTAAAAAAAAAAAAGCTGCTTAGTAGGTGCCTAAAATTATCAGGGGTGTCTAGAGGCAAAGTCAAGACTGAATCAGATGGCTAGTACAGTGATGTCACTTACATTAAAAAAATGAAAAGCAAATATTTAACACCATAAAAACTACACAGTCCTCAGTGTGCATGTGTTTACAGGGGACACGGGCCTTTATGTCACTGTGCCCTTAACATTTTTAGTATTTGTACATGAGAAAGACGAGTGTGAAGCTTTTTATTTCATCTTAAAAATGAAATAAGAATGAAGAATCATATTATAGTTTACACTGAGGTTGGAATTGGTTGGTTTGGTGAAAACTCTTTAGAATTGGGAGTGGAGGAGTAGGATACTTGCTTCAATTTTTACTTGTCTTTGTTCTACAACTAAAAAAATACAGAGTTATTGGAAGTTCAAAGTAACATTGTATATAGGAGGTGTTTTTTCTCTCTTTAGAATGATATTCATTTCTTAATTCTTATTTAATATCAGCCCTTTATCATTCAGTCTGATATGGTGGCTATCTATTGTTCCCTTTTGTATTTAATATCCTGGTCAATTAACTACCATAATGTAGTCTCCACTAAAATTCAAGAAGCATTTGGGTGCCAGGAAGATAGTACAGGAGATAAGGCACAGGGGTTTGAGCCCCAGAATTGCATGTAGTATGGTAATTGCCATGAGTGATTCTTTGAACATAGAATGAGGGTTTGAGCACAGCCAGGACTGTACTCCAAATCAAAATAATAAGAAATGAAGTTTAATAAAAATTTTACTTGGTTGAAATCAAGAAATATACTTTTCTTGTTCAATGTCCCTAGAGCAAGCATTGATATTAATGTAATAGATTAGTACTGAGCACTAGCATTTAGTATTGACATTAAGCATTGCTTGTGCTAATTTCAGTTCATAAACAATAGATATCCATTATATTTCTTTTACATATATTTTCACGATTATTAGTGGTTGAGCAGATAATGCTGAATAATTGAAAAACATGCATAACTCCATGATGTTTCTATAGCAATGTCTAGAAGTGACCTTTCTATGTCAGAGTCTGCCAAAATTAAAGGATGTTATTATTTAGTCTTTTCTAATACTGGACTTCTCCTTTTGTTAAATCAGTGTTTTCTCGTAGTTTAATGTTGAGTTAAGAAAGCTAAATAATATACTTACCTGACAGGAGTAATATACTTCCATGATCAGGAAGGTGGTTTCCCCAGGGTGAGGCTTGCCCATTGCACTCTGGGCATGCTGACCCCTGCGATTTCCCCAAATGTGGGAAACTTGACTGCTAATAAATGGTAGTGGGGAAAAAAAGAAGCTAAATAACATATGGGGATGTTATCCCATATGGTGACCTATAGGGATGAACTACAACCCAGACTTATATCTTAAATAAGAATGCTCAATGAAATAGGAAAGGAGTTTAGATCAAAGGTCCTGACATGAAATTATTTCTGTCTTCTATCTGAAGATTCCAATATCTAGAACAAATAAAACCTGGATATGAGAGGAACGTATATTTCATGGGCAGGATAATGGAGATGCATAAAAATACATTCAAGTTAATAAAATGTATCCCCTCTCTTCACTTTAAAAATGAAAACAAAATGGTTAAATGCTCAGTAAGTGAGGAAATCACAGAAACAATTTCAATAAAATAATTCAAACTGGTTAGAGAATGGATAATTCAAGAAACAGGAGCATACTCCCCAGATATGATTTATTTCATCGAGGAAATTGGATTTTATATGAATTCAGTAAATTATTTTGTTCAAATGCAAACTGATAATACAGACAAATGTGTTGAAATAAGATTACAAAGCTATGAAAGCAAAATGAGAACCAACCTAAATTCACTATGGTACTAATGAACAAATTTAGCAAAGGGGCAATAGATAATGTGTTTAAAATAAAACTAATGGGATGAAGAAATGACTGATATGATATAATCATATCAAAATCAAGAAATAAAGACAATTGATTACAGCCATTAGAGGTAACATGGTATTATGGAGGACAAAAAAGACACTCAAGCTTTTTGGGAAGAGTTGAATCCCCAAAATTGGCTTGAAAATCTATTTAGAGCAAAGAAGTTTATTCATGAATAAGCGACCTCTTGGAATAATTACAATAGACCTTGACTTTGAGGCATATTACTTTTAAGATAATGAAATACAGTAAAAACAAATCAATTTAAAACATCTCTTATGAAAGCTAGGTCATTAAAACTGTCCGCATATATAATTTAGATACACAAATAGACAATATCAAAGTAAATACACATGAAATAAAGGGACTAGTTGATATAGGGTTCAGACAAAAAGAGGGTCAGACTCAATTGTGAGGGGACACGATGATGCTCAAAGACCTAGCTTTGTTTTAAATGATGAATCATGGGCATCTAAATATGTCATTAATAATAATATTTTTCCTTTAATTGGATTGTTCCACCATGAAGCAAAATAAAAAAAAAACAGATTTTTAAGTGTATTATTTCCAATATGTGAATTTTTAATTAATGCCCTCACCATCCACTGTCCATGGGCTGAACAAAGAATATGTCTAGCATCTGAGAAAACTCCTTGATGCACTGTTTGAAGATGTTCTTTTCCTCTTCTGCCATGAAAATGAAAAAATGGACATAATCCAATTCAGCATGGAAGCAACTGTGGTTATATTTTAAACTGAAACCCTGCTCAACCAATCCATGGAAATACTGACTTCTTGAAATCTTTTCCATTTACTTGGTTGGTTTTTGGTTTGAAGGTCAGAGCAAGCTGTGCTCAGAGCTTAACTCCTACCCTCTAAACTTAGGGATCAATCGTAGTTGGTCTATGGAACCGTACAGGATGCTGTGAATTAAATTCAGATTGGCCTTATGCAAAGCACATGTTTTGCTTACATCTTACCTATGAAATCTCTCTAAACATTTTGGAATTTGATAGGTGTGTCTTTGTCCACCAGGTAACAATCAGTGTGGTCCTCTGGAGTCCCAAGTTAGCATTGCAGTGCTCTCACTCTTCGAAATATAACATAAGCTGAGGATAGTGGCTTAATAAAAAAAAAGTGCTTGTCTTGCATTCATGGAATCTGGGTTTAGTATTTTCTATCCCTCACCTCAGCACCTCCTCTCATAATGAAAAACAAAATACGTGCATATGTTCTATGGGACCCCAGAGAGCATTTGATGGGCTCCCTTCAGGAGCACTTTTGTTCCACTTGACATGAGAGTCAGGAGCTTTCCTCAACTTTTCTTACTTGTTGGTACTTTTCTTAAAAGGATTTCTCAGTCTCTGAAAAAGTCTACTCTTAGAAATTTTGGATGTAGCATCTTAATTCTGTTCTTAATTGAGAATCTGATAGGTAGTTTTTCATTTGTTTACTAGAACTACTTCATTTTAACAGAAGTTTACTTCTTTATTCTTTCAAGCAGCATATCAAAAAGCTTCTTGGATCTAGAGATCAATGGTAGACCTCTTCCTTCTTATGTGGAAACCCCAGAGTTTAAACTCTGCACTAACATTTTAATAAAAAGCCTTTCTGATCTCTCTTTCCTCTGGGATACAATAGGTTAGTGGTTCTCTATTCATGAAGATCAGCCTCCTACTGGCAACCCTTTTCTCACATTTGAAAGTACTTTTGTTTATTAGAGAGCACCCCACCTCGTGGATATCCAGCCATAGACTGGTTGATTACTAATTCTGTTTCTAACTATAACCAATTAGCTTCCAACCACTAATGGGGGATAATATAACACAAAAAGTGGAACTTAGTTATCCGATCAGTGCTAGGTAGAAAAGATATTTTATTGCTAAGCAACAAGCTTTTGCTAATGAAGATCCTTAATGGTCTAAGTTTAGCAAATGACAGCTCAAGTGCTAAAGCGTCATTTCTTCATACAAATCTTATAGTGACAGGAAAAGTCTCAGCATTGCCTTTAATTCACTAAGATCTGAATTGTATAAGAGTTAATTAAATAAAGTTATAGGGTGCTCAGAATTGACTTCTGGATAAATCATTTTTGGTCAAAGAAATTTCTTTTTTAATTAGGATCATTGCATAGCTCTGTATGTAGTAGGACTTTCTAGGTGAATGATTTTGGATAATTTTTTCTTTGCTATGAGTTAAGTCTCAAAATATGACATGTGAATGAGCAATCTCACATTTTCCTAAATCGTAAAATCCATCAAATATATATTAATGGTAATTATTATATTAGATGCATTACTTTATTTGAAGAACTTTTTTTTTCTTTCAAACAAGTTCAATTATCACTTCAAACCAATCAATGGTGTTATATAATTTACATATGGCTAAAATAGTTGAAATATTTTCATGTACTAAAGAGCAAATAAAAAAGAGTGAATATGTTTATACTTTCATATTATGTCTTAAATCGGAAAAACTTTTAATGATGTCCTGATAGTTCAATAATGATGTATGGATGATTATATTTTGTTTTTATAACATATATATGTATATATATATTCTAATGGTTGGCTGGGGAATCAATAAATAGATACATTTTAAAAATTAAGTATTTGTCAAAATAATATATAAAATTCTTATATTACAGGGAATAAGGTTAGTGAAAAAGTTCTTTGTCATCTTTTTCACTGTCTTTTCTAGTCAGTGGCATATGAAACAGTCTGACCTTAAGAACTCAGCATGAAAACCACCTTATGGTCCACTTATTTTTAATTTTCTTCTTTTTATGCACACTATACATAAATATCTTTCTTCTCCATTTAAGTATAAGGTTTTTAGTCTAAAAATAGCAGAAGAACAGTCATAGTGAAAGTATAACACATAGGGCACTTGCATGTGATCATCACAGTTTCATGAAGCCATATATATTGAATTCCATATAGTCATCAGAGCCACATCAGGAAGTAGTTCCTTATTTAAAAGCCAGGAGTAACTCTGAACATCACTGGGTGTAACCAAAATTAAGCAAAAAAAAAAAAAAAAAAAAAAAAAAAGCAGAAGCTATTGTAAAGCAAAGTTATTTATTTTAAAAAACTAACAATTAAAACTATAATTACATTTGAAATGCTGAATTAAGAGATGATCCATTGATATTAATGTCAATGCCAAAAAGTGCAATTTTGGGAGGAATTAATAGTATAGCTGATAGGGCATTTGTCTTGTATGCAGCTGATCCAAATTCAATTCCAGGCACCCCATCTGTCCATACAAGCCTGCTGGTAGTAATCCCTGACAAGGGCTGGGTGTGATTTCCCCCTCAAAATGGAACCCTATGTCTCATTAATTTTATTGATTGTTTATAAACAAAGTTGATGATGTTCATCTTTATATACTTAATAATAAGTATATATTTTAATTGGGTTTACCTAATTAAAGTTTTTCATGATTTTTTTGTTTGTTTGTTTTTGGTTTTTGGGCCACACTCAGCAGTGCTCAGGGGTTACTCCTGGCTGTCTGCTCAGAAATAGCTCCTGGCAGGCACGGGGGGACCATATGGGACTCCAGGGATTCGAACCAACTACCTTAGGTCCTGATTGACTGCTTGCAAGGCAAACACCACTGTGCTATCTCTCCGGGCCCATTTTTCATTATCTTAAATTAATTTTCCTATAGCTTTTAGATAGCAGTTCCTGCCCTCAGAGGGTTTACCTAGAACTTAAAAACTTAAAAATTTAGCTCCTTGGTCATTTCCTTGAAGAGGAAAAATAGAATCTACCCATGCTGCAGCAGTCTCAAACATTACCTCAATTCTTTATTTATTTACTATATTTAAATATAGTATTGCAGTGTAGCTTCACATTGTATATACCACAGAAAATGATGTTTCTTCTTTTGAAAAAATTTTTTTTGTTTTATTTGACCAGACACAGAAGTGCTCAGGGCTTACTCCTGGCTCTGTATTCAGGAATCACTCCTGCTGGTGCTCAGCGGGACCATATGGGTATTGGGTAGCATACATGCATCCAAGTCAGTCACATGCAAACACAAGTCCTCATACCTGCTATACTAACACTCTGTTTTATCTGCAAAGGACAACTATTAAGACAAGAAAGCTTATCTATTGGACCTGATCAGAAATGGACTTGATCATTGCCTATGATAAAAGGGCCATAGATACCCCAGAAGGGTGACTTGCTATGTTTCTTTTGAGGGCTTTCATCTCCATTGAATTGCAGGTGTCATTTAAGTTTGAATTCATGTCCTAAAATTAGCACTGTTCCTCCTCCTTGGCATTTCTATCCCCAAAGATGCTAATTGTTCTTCCAGCACTTTAATTTCTGTGGTCTTTGCTATTCTGGATGTCATCTGTCTTCCTGCACTTCTGTCAGTGATCTATGAGGCAGCTGATTGTTCCTGTCAGCCTACCTCAAAGAGCCAATGAAAATGAACACCTCTGAAAGCAAACCCCGACAGCCTGGTTTCTGATGGGTTCATTTCCCACACCCCTCTTTGGCTTCACTCTATTACTTTCATCTTATGTGCTATTTTATAATGTGACCTTAGTCATAAAAAAAAAAAACTACTTGAATTTTAAGTGGTAGTTGAGAGAAAGCAATGTTGTGAAAAGGGAGAAAAATGGGAAAATAGGTTTTCATTTTAAGGCATTGCTTGTTATAGTGTAGAGTGTTAATCACAGCTGAAATGAGACTTTCAAATCTCAACAACATAATACATCAGCGCCCCTAAGTCTCTGGTGAGGGAATGTGGTTTTTATTTTATAGAATACATAACTTCTTTGATAAACTTGTTTTTCTTTGTTGTTTAAAATATGGTTGTATGCATTTTTATTTCATTTCTGGTGGACTATACTGAAGTAGTTCTTACATGAATGTAGTATATAGCACTCAGGCTATTGTTACTACTTAAATAAGGTTATGTGTGTGTGTGTGTGTGTGTGTGTGAAGAGAGAGAGAGAGAGAGAGAGAGAGAATAAGCCATTTCATGTCTGCTTCCAAACAATTTATGAAGCAAAAATGACCTATAGAGTCATACATCCAAAGATAATTTGTATTTTTGGTGGCTGATTTTGCTCTCAGCATTCTACAAATTATAGTTGTTATCTAGGCTTCATTGCTTCAGAAATGGTTTTGGCAAGATAGTTGTCAGGTGCTGTCTGAAGTCAAGGTTTGACCTCTATTTTATAAAGCAAAACCCCATGATGAAAAATGAAACCAGCTGGTCCTAAAGGGGACTATGAAAGGGAACATCTTCGAGGTCAAAGAGATGGAGATAAAAGGATTCAATTATGAAGAGCCTAAAGGAGAAGAAAATATTTCTGGAATATGGCTCTGCTTTTTTCAGAGTATGATAAAAGTAAAAACTTAAGATGAAATTAGAAAAATCATTCTGATCCACTGAGGCAGAGGACTACCCAGTTGTATCAGAATGTCTCCCAGGTGGTTTGAAAGAAGGACTCAGAGATCACGCTCAACACCTTCTTGACCACAAATGGATTTATGGAGAATCTTTTTTTGATTGTAGTAGAATAGAGAATCAGAATGGGGTTGTTGTGTGCTTTATGGGGTGATTTTAATTATATGAGAAGCTGAATGTTTATAAACAATAATTATCTATTTTAATAGTTATGCAGATTGGAAGTTCAAGGTCTGATATCTGAGGATCTACTGACTTGGCAGCCTCTACATTGAAAATTAACAGTACATAACAGAATTCACCAGTATGGTGACCTCCAGGGTCAAATCCCTTTAAAGCTCTTCTAGTCAAGAGTAGTCTGACATCGTACCCTAATGATTCCCCAAAGTTCACATCTTCTTTATCATCACATGGTAAGATAGTTTGTTAGTTGGCAGAGGTCCTAATATACAAATCATAGCAATGATAGTGGCTTCTAGATCAAGTGGATTTAAGGACATATATAAAATGTTACATATTTCATATCTCAATGTTGAGTCCAAATTCATTAACTGTTAGGGTAATATAGCTAAATATAGATATGAAAATAGAAAAATTATTCATGTTTCAGTATAGTTATGCCATTTTTCATCCCCAAACCCATTTAGTTTGTTAATGTGAATAAATTAATGTAATAGTTTGACTAACATGAAAAGGAAAGGAAAATAATCAATATTGTCCAGATGAGAGTATTAATAATTTTTAGAAACATATTAATTATCGAATAAAAATCTTGGTAATTTTTAATCTCCCTACATTCGAATGCACATATTCTGAGTTTGCAAGATAAGAGAGCAAGCATAACTGTTTAGGATGCTCTGATATCTTCCATACATTGATTGGTCCCTATCTAAGTATATTAATTTTATATTAATTATTGTAACAGATTAGCACACACTTCATAGCTAAGCAACAAAATTTATTGTCTTATTTTTCTACAGAATTCTGCAGTGGAAATTACTCGGCTAAAATCAATGTATTGGTAATGCTTTATTCTATGTAGTAAGTCTCAAGTAGTGCAGTTTTCTTGCCCTTTCTAACATCTAAAAATAATTTGCCTTTTTCTTCCTCTTCACCATCTTTAAAATCAACCATGAGCAGCTTTTCTGAGTTTGGAATACCTGCCCCCCCCCAAAAAAAAAAAGAAAAACTCAATAAATAGAGTAATTTTAAGTCAATTTGGAGTAGAAAAGCCATCCTGTGATAGAGATGAGATAGAAAGGAATCCAGTGTTTTTATATAATGGATCATCTGTATCTTATAAATTTATGGGAAACTAAGTCCCAGAGAAGAGTAATGGTTTCTGCAGTGCTTAAAATCATAGGCACTGAATAAATGGATGCTTATATAAACTGTTTAGAATGGAGAAATGTGTCCAGAGTATATTATGTAACAGCCCATAATAATTAATGAGAGATATGATTAGTTTTGTGTCAAGGATTCATGTCATGCTGGAAAAATTAGGTGATCTTGGATTTAGATTGGATTCCTGTTGAGATAACTAGTCTGGGCTTCTACTAATTGAAATCCCATTTTGAGTCCACACTTTTTCAAGTTTTAAAATGAAATAGTAATACTTATGCAAATTTTTAATTAAAAAAAGGAGAAAAGAGAAAATTTCTAAAATATTATCAAAATTACAGTTTTTTGAAAAATTTTTCTAAGATGTTACATAATAGAGTATACCCCTATGTATGCCAGGTATACTTATTATGATCTTTCATAATAATAAATAATATAGTTAGTAATATTTCTAATTATGTTCTAATATATTGTTCCATTTCAGAAAATATTGGCATCTTCTTTGTTGGGTCAATAACTAACTTATTAGTGCAATTAACATTAAGAAAAAAAAGACATTTAGTTCATGTTTGGTGATTTTGGTTTGTGATTTGAAGGACAAAATAGAAGAGACTTAGCCCATTGAAAGCCAATTTGGGGCACTTTCACAGTATAGAGTCCAGACATCTGGCTCATAATTTTCAGAATCCTCAGTGGATGGAAATGCTTTATAGAAGATAATGATATAAACAATTCATGTTTTTTCATACTTGAGAGGAAATGACCTTCATAACTTACTTGTGGCTTTATTTCTTATTACTTATAAGTCATCAATAATGATAGAAAATAAATTATATTGTTCAACTGCCCTTTGTTATGTATTCCCATTGTAAATGGATATTTTTCATTGTCCTGACATATTTGCAACAATAATGTGTTTTCAGGCTATAAATATTGATAGAGCTAAGATGTGTGTGTTTGCACTTTGAATATTTGATAAGTTTCAAAAACACCTATCGAATGAACATTAGTAGTTCTAAGAAACTCCTTCTTCCCCAAAGGACGATTCATGCTTCAAGGGGTTTAAAAAATATGCTTCATTAAATGGGTTGTTTCCACCAGGCAATTATTTAATTTTAACTGATTTTTAAGTAAGGTTGAACTTTATACTGAATATTAATCACTGCAGGAAAATTAACCGATATGACACCTTTATATAATCCCCTGAGTAAGTGAAACATTTTGAAGTTTAATCTTAGATTACATAAAGACAATTTTTATTTAAAGCCATTGCTTCATTAATTGCATAATGAAAAGTTGCTGTATTGTCCAGCTGTAAGATAGTATTTTCATATATGTAAAAAAATAGCAGCTTAGGAGGTATTTATTTATAAATAAAATTTGTTTTTCTATTTATATGTAATATTTATTAAAAAATGTCTAGTTAGCTTTGAAGTGATATTTTGATTTGTATTAATTAAGGTTATGGAAATCAAATAAAAAAACTGCTTT